>NC_136487.1:87891406-87911406 GCF_053919585.1 Euprymna scolopes | reverse complement strand
CCAATGGCGACATGTTGCACTGCGACATCTCCAGCCGTATCTGTCTGTAAGGCTTGCTCTCTTGGCAAGCAAACATTTCTTGCCACAGGTGTAGCTTCTTTGCTTCTGCCATCAATTTTCTGTCCTGGCAAAACTTTATTACAGCTTCCGGGGTCTTGAGCTGGTTCACTAGGTAAGTCAGATTTATTTCACCGTTACTGGTATTGTCAGGGTTTCTTGAATTGTATGCATTTTGGTTTTTTTTTTACACTCTTCCACTTCATATCGAAATTCTCGTCTGCTGCACGATGTGTGCACATCGAGTTGAAACTAAGCACACAATGTTTTGATGGGCTGACGGCCATGTTTCGTCAGGCAGCAGCAAAACCCGAGCTGTTGACGTCATGCACCGGACAAAGCTGAGCAAACGTTGAGTTATGTCTGGTTTGTTTCATGCCCAAGTACCAGATGATCTAATAAAGCTTATTTACCTTTGCACTGCCATCAATTATATATATATATATATATATATATATATATATATATATATATATATATATATATATATATATATATATATACAGGGTGCCCACAAAGTCTGGCTACATTATGTAGCGAGACTTCCACAAAGTCTGGCTACATAATATAGCGAGACTTTGTGGACACCCTGTATATATATATATTTGAAAATTCTTTTTGTGTTACAAATTTTAATTATGGCTATTGGTCTACCTCTCTCTCTATATATATATATCACATGTGTGTGTGTGAGGGGGGGGGTGTAAAACTAGCATTATCTGTGTCCTTGCCTTTTCTTTCTTAATTATTGGTTTCCCTATAGTGCTCATCTCTATACTTGTCTCAATTAAGAGGACATTGTCGCTTTAGATATGTGCTGATTCTGTGATTTTCTTGATCTTCCAGTATTATTTTCTGTCTGCTACATTCTCATTCTACAGGGGTTCGTCTTCTCACTTTTTTCTCCTTAAATAACCGATCATACCTAATTCTACAACTTACCATGTCTAAACACTGGAGGTCAGTCCTAAGTGCAATACGTCAGATGAGGTCTTATTAGAGCTGTATATATCTTTTAAATACTGTTTGGCTTCATTAAAATTAGTGATAAATCAATACAGATATGACAAATCAGTTTACAAATAAAGTAATAGATATGTTGTATCCATTAGGCACAATAGTTGGTTTGCAGTCTCTGTTTTGAAATTAAAACATATATTTAAACTTAAATACTGGTGGATATACAAACCAACCTCAACAATCCATGCTTAGAGAAGTCATTTCCAGTAATGTGAAAACTAGTCAAAATATGTTGAAGCGTTCTTTTATGGCAGGTGGTTACTTTGTACTTGAACCATGTTAAATGCGTTAGAGAGAAAAGTTGGGGAAGTTCTCAAACAATCACTTTGGGCTTTTCCTGGAGGTGTGACAGAATTAAGATCTGCTACCAAATGTATAACTTTCCTGCAGCCACCCTCTTCACTCAGTGTTTGACAATAGTAAAAACCGACACAAGATACCATCTGAATTGAATCTGAGTCCATTTTTTAAAGATATCATGTGGTGTAATGTACCTATTGATATAAACATGCCCTAAAACATTCACAATGTGAACTTGATTTTCGTATCACCCAAAGTTTCTCGTGGACAGTAGAGTAGTCACCTACTGATCTACCCATTGTGCAACTGGTCTTGTGAAAAACACAAGACCACCCTTGGCTCGACTTTGTGGCTGTTTTTTTTTTTTACATGGGGATCACCACTTATCAAGGCCCGAAGGCCACTCAGGGATAAGGGTTATTGCGTGTACAGTAATCAATGAGATAGTATTGTAGTAATCATTAGTATTGGGGGTTTTGATAGAGTGTCTTACTTAAGGGGGCGGTTTGTTAGGAGTTTGTTTATGTTGGACTTGAAGACATCCAAGTTGTAGTCAGGTGGGAAACAGGCAAGCGGCAGAAAGTTCCACTGGCGTGTAGTTCTAAGAAAGAAGCTTTGCTCATGGAATCTACATTTTGATTTAGGCACAGATAGAGAGTGGGGAAAATTATTGACAGTAGTTTCAGCCAGACGGGTATTTCTCGTGAAAGATTGGCGAGGGGGGGACGAGGGATTGGACCTCAGACGAGCACCTGCCATGGAAATAACGATAAAACAAAGACAGGCTTGCAACGTCTCTTTTGTGGGAGAGAGGTTGCAGGGAAGAGAAAAGGGTATTCCCCACTAAACCACGAAGTCTATTTTGTACTCTGTCAAGGCAGGATAGGCTGTTTTTAGCAGTTCCTGTCCAGATGTGGCAGCAGTACTCCATCCTTGGACGTACTTGGCTTTTATATAGATAGAGAATTGCATCAGTAGTGAGATATCTTCTGGAGCGGTAGAAGGATCCCACTATTTTCCCAGCATCCCTGGCAACAGATTTGATGTACGTGTTCTATTTCAGATCAGGAGTAAAGGTCAAACCCAGAAGCTTGAGAGCCATCCATTTCAATTGATGCCAGATGGGGATCAGAGTGTTGATGATGTAAAGATAGAAGCTTGGTTTTAGATGAATTAAAAGTGACCATTCCCCATTGTACCACGTGCTCAAGATCAGAGGAGAGAGAATTAGAGAGAACTTTGTCATTTACAGCCTTTGATGTGTTGCCATAGATGGTCGTGTCATCAGCATAGATGTCAACGAATGATTTAAGTATGTGTTTTGGGAGATCATTGATGTAGATCAGGAAGAGAGTTGGACCCAGGATGGACCCCTAGGAGACTCCAGCATTAATACTGTGCGCCTCTGATTTCTGCCCATCAACCACTACTCTTATGAACCTATCAGAGAGAAATGATTTAATGATTGAGAAAACATTTCCAGTAATACCGTAGCTGGAAATCTTGTGAAGTAGACCCTTATGCCATACCTTATCGAAGGCCTTCGATATGTCAGGAGCAATTGCCCTGGGAAGGAAACCTTTGTCAAGAGATTCACTAATCCTATGTGGTATAACCGTTAGCACATCTGCTGTAGATCTTGCAACCATATTGCATGTTACTAAGAAGGTTGTTTCTGTTGAGGTAGTTGACTACTTCTTTATTTAATATGGATTCCAACAACTTACTCATGACACACAGGAGACTTATTGGTCTGTACTGAGAGGGAGATAACTTTTCACCTGAATTCTTAAATACAGGGCATACTGATGAGGTTTTCCAGGCTGTTGGAAAGCACTTCTCCTTAAGGCAACGCTTGAACAGTTTTGTAAGTATGGGGGCAAGTTTTGGTTCGAGCTTTTTCAGCACTATAACTGGAATGCCGTCAGGGCCAGTTTCTTTACTGGAATCAAGGTTCGTGATTAGCTTGGAGATCTCACGCACAGATATTTGTATGTTGCATAGCGTGTTGTCTGTTATAGGAGGAAATACAGGGAGTTGATGGTCATTGTCACATAGGATAGAATTGGCAAATGTCTGATGCTAACGAGATGACCTCAGGGCCATTGATGATAGTTGGGATAGAACGCACGCTTCTGTTCAAGATCCTGTTTGTTATTTGCCAGAACTGGTGGGAACCAAGCCGCTGCTCAGCTACTTTGGATTTAACAGACTGAACATATAGCTCTCTTGCATGTTTTATTACTCTTTTACAGTGATTGCTGGCAGTCCTGAAAGCAGCTTTAGTCTCAGTACATCTATTACGTTGGTAGCTATAGAAAAAGTGATTTCTGTACGCGATGGCAGCAGCACATTCTGGAGAGAACCATGGCTGGCTGTTAGGTTTTTGTTGGAATTTTTTGGATGGTATGAATCAATCTATGCCTACAATTAACCATTCAGTCAGGTCTGATACTATAGAGGACACATCCTTTTTGAACATGGAATGCAGAGGTAGGTCAGATATGAATGTACGGAAGCTATCCCAGTCAGCGATAGAGTATTGATATACAGTATGGTGGAGAGGTACGTCTGAAGACTTATTACATTTCATTTTTATCTTAACTGTTACAACGGAGTGGCCAGAGGATCCCAGAGGAGATAGAACGGAACATGAACACAGCTCAGGGGATGTTGTGAGGAAAAGGTCTAGAAGGCTTGCATATTGACCGGGTGTATCGGGCACACGGGTGGGTTCGTGAACAATCTGAGTGAGGTCATAGGCAATGGCAAAATCATGACAAAACCTTCCCCTCGTCATCGGTTTTATTTGAGTGGGTCAGCCATTCCAGATTATGGACATTGAAGTCACCACAAATGTGAATGTTAGCCGAAGGATGAGCAGACAGGATGTGGTCAATTTTCTCAGATATGCTCTTAAAGATAGTAACCCCACTGTTCTGGGGGCGATAGAGGGCAAATATAAATGCAGTGGTGTAAGCTAGTGCAACCCTGAAGCACATATAAGGTAAATTAGGGTCTTCTCTGGAGATATCCCTACCAAATGGAAAGCCATCTTTGATGTAGGCACATATTCCATACCCATGGCGATCTTGGGGGTCAGATTTAGATGTTAGTTGGAGTATCCTTTAATTATGAATTCGTCTAGAGAAGTGGTTGGCCCTATGCCAGTTTCACTTAGAAAGAATATGTCCAGTTTCGTCTCCTGTAAGTGTGTTTCAACCTCTGGAATGTTGGAATGTAGACCCCTGATATTGGAGAAGGAGACCTGGTAGTAGGGGTCTACGTTGGAGGATGGGGTTCTAGGTTTATTCGTGTTTCTTTTTTGGAGATTTGTCAGATTGTTGAGGTTTTGGGGTTTGTGGAGCAGGTCGGTCGACTTGGTTGGAGCAGGACAGAGAGGGAAAATAAGAGAGAAAAAAGACAAGAAATTTTTTTTTGTTTTGTTTTGTGGCACATGATAAGGTAAAGCCGTAACAATTACCCACTAGTATGGCATCGAGAGGCCCTTGCTGTTTGATCTCGTTGAGGAGTTTCTTAGCTTTTATAAGGCGATTCTCTGTGTTGGCAAATTGGAATTCAACATTCACATTTTTTTAACATGTAATCTTGACCTTTTGAAAAATGGTGTCACTTTTTTATTTTTAATGTTTGTCAAATTGATCTCGGACTGACAGGTAAACTGGTTTCTTATTGGTTCCATCTGCACGTACATGCGTTTGTAACCAAGTCAGGCATAAGACCAATTTATGCTCCTGAATTTTTGAGATGAGGATTGATTATTCGTATTATTTGGATTCTTCAGACTACCGTTTTATCTTGAATGTTATTTTCACAATGTTTACGCTGATGTAATCTCCAGTGTTCTTCAGATGTATCTTATCAAATGTGCAAAAGTTTTTGAACTCGAAAATCTGCATGGAATTTGAACCCTATATTTAATCCATGGTAGTAGCATGCTCTCTTTCTATCAGTCATGACTGTGTAGAAATCCTAAGTAATTAGCAATTGTATTTGGAGTGTCACCCGCACTAAAAATTGAACCTGCAACTCCCAACTGAATTTTTTTTTACCAAGTATTTTATCCACTATGCCAAGGATTTGAAGCATACTGGATAAAAGTATTTTGTAAAATTCAGTTCTGATTTTCTGAAAACTAGTTCATCAGTTTTTCATAGAATTTTGCATCAAATTTTGTCCATTTTCTTCATTATTTCAATCCTCTCATAATATTCTTCATCATTCAACTAACAATCTATAACATTAACTTTAACCCTCGAATAGTTCTTGGCCTCGATAGTGGTGTCTCATCAATAAAAAATACAAATGCAGAAAACGAACTAAATTAACATTTTAAAATGAAAACTCTTGTTTGTTTTCCCTCAAGGAGGCTAAAATGTCCCGAAATAATAATTTTTTGCAAAATTCGCAAATGTCCATCCAATAGTTCTTTACTCAAAACCCAACAAATATTCAGCTTAATGATTATTTGCACGAAACAAATATGGGTAACCCCAGGGAAACTTTGGCTTGTTTGCACCCCCCACCCCCTCCAAAAAGACTAGCAAAAATTTCTCCAATTTGGCAAAAATGCATTTCTTTTTCACAAATATCTAAAAATAATTTTTTTTTTTTATCAAATGCAACAAAACATGAGATTGATAGTTGTTTACATTATTCAAATAATGATAATCAGAGGAAAACTAATTAGTTTACTTCCAAAGTGCTGAAAATTAACAATTTACAACTTTTCCAAGTATGTAAAATTAGCACAGTGTTACCCACTAATAATTTAAAAAAAAAAAGCAAAAAATAAAAAACACTTTTTTATGTCAATCGATTGATGATAAAGAACAAAACATTAATTTAGAAAATTCCCTTTAATGTTTAAAAATATATTTTTTTAGATGTTCATTTTTGAAGAAATCAGGGGAATAACTTATTACATGATACAAAACAACCAAACCAAACATCATGAATAAATATTTGAAGATATAATAAAAATTTGAAGCAGAAAAACCTTTACCATAATCATCAGATTCAGCATTAAATAACCCGAGAGGTTTGATACATTGTAAAACAAAACAATCAAACTAAATCATTACATGATTATTTCCTTTTAATGTTTAACAATATTCGGCGAGTAAGGAGAATGTATACACTAACAGTTTTCTTAGCACGAAAAAATATTTTCAGAAACAACTCCTGTGAAATAAAGTATATTTGTACAGGTAATATAAGTGAAGGAAAAAAAAATAAATAAATAATAAGCTCGTCTGAATCAAGAATCGATATGTCAAACAAATTGCTAGTTTGGTCTAACTTTTAAAATATGGAAAGATATATCTCAGACTCTCTTGCTTATATTACCAACATTCATGTTTACTTGATTCAATTACTTCTGATCGCATAAAATGGGATTCAAAATGCCCCTCTCTTCTGCCAAATTAACAAAAACTGCAAATATTTAACAAATTAAATCTCTATTAGAATCTGACAACATTATACTCAACAGCTATAGACAACTATAGACAATTTAATTGCTTAATCTATTTTTGCAGAAGTCTGAAGAAATAAATCATTACATGGTTACTTCCCTTTAATGTTTGAGAATATTCAGCGAGGAAGACAAAATGTATCCACTCTAACCTAGCCTGAATAAGTATTTTTAGAAGATACTTGATGCAAAAGAAAATATATTTTATGCCAAGTCATGTACTGGTAAACCAATAAAACTATTTACCTCCTGCCTTATAGGGTGTTGAAAATGACCCTTAAATATTAAAAAAAAAAAAAAATTCTTTTGTAAATATCTAAGCATATTTTTTATTTTATTAAGTTTTGCATAAAATCAATCAAAAGTTGAGATCTTTGATTACGTTATTCAAGTAGTGATGATTGCAGGAAACACAACTCATGATCTACTGATTTTATTTTTACTGTGCAGCCAGGAATTACCTTGACTCCAAAACCAAAAGAGCATGTGACATCTTTTGAAATAACCTCTTCCCTGTTGGTTGTGGAACGGCTGATGTCCTGTGTATTTGTAGGAGGTTCACCCTCAAAGGCCATTGCCTCCTGCCTTTCAGGTGGAGTAAATTTATTGCTTACTGCCCGAGGCACCCCTATTGAGGAATACCGACTGGGCTACTCAGGCAATTTTTAATAGGCCAGAGTACATCATCCTTGAGGGGTGTTGGCTTGACTATTTTCCCCCCACCTTCCGACCTTGTGTTACATCTTTCTATGGTAGGAAGAAAGTAACATTTGTAAGCATCATATGGTTAAAACAAAAATAAAAAAGGAACAACATATTAAGGAAGGGAATAAATGAAAAGATAAAAAAAAGATGATTTTTTTCAAAGGCTTTATTTTCATCTCATATGCTTACAAAAAAGACCTTTGTAAAATGTAATAACTGCTGGTTGTTGAATGATTTTTAATGGCTTGCTACAAAAAATTCTAAGAAAATTTCAACCTTGGACTCGGCTGTTAAAAGCCTCATAACAATAGGAGAACAAGTTAGTTTGCAGGAACTGCCAATAGATAATTTTTTTTTTTTTTTGTAAAGAGAGAGGAGATGGTCGTTGAAGACCAGAGACACATTAGAAAACAGAGCAACAATGTTGATTCTCATAGCAGTATGCAATAATTAGCCTTCTCTTATAAAATGGTTAAATAGAGAAAAAGCTTCTTTTTTTTTTTTAACAAGATCCAAAATGTAAAGTTTAAAAAACAAACTGTCAACAACTGTAATACCTGAGAAAATGCAGATAACTTTTTTGTCTAATATAAATGTAAAAAATCTTAAGCTTTTCCAAGAGAATTAAAAAAAGAAATAAGTTATAAAAAAGATTGAAAAGTTTACTTTCTAGTTCTTAACTGTCCTTGCTTTATTTTTTTAAAAATGCATTCAATAATTTTTCTTCATGGACGGTAAGAGCCCCTTTTTAACAGTAAACATATATAACTATGTATGCATGTAAAAATTATATATGCATGCATAAATACATCTATGTGTATATCTAAAATATCCATATTTATATAAAATCTGTCCTGAAGATGCTGCTTCTGTAAAGGAGTTGCAGCAGAAACATGTACACACATATGTAACTAATAATGTTTGTATAAGTAAATACACTATATATATATATATATATATATATATATATATATATATGTTTATTTCAATATTATACAGTTATTAGTTGGCCGTACTATACCGGCGATTTCAGGAGTTAGACAAGGCTATTAATTCTAAACACACCTTACTCACTCATAAAGTAGTAGGCTAATATATATATATATATATATATATATATATATATATATATATATATATATATATATATATATATATATATATATATAAAGTTAGTGTGAGAAAACCCAATCAGACTGCTCAATTATTAAGAAAAATAAAAACGTAATATTTTATTTAAAAATCAAAACAAACAGGTACCGTTGGTTTTAAATCTAAACAAAGGAAACCCATAACTGATCTCCTTTATTAAACTCTCAATAGACTCTGCCTACATCTCCATAGACATAAACAGAATCACGAGAGTCCAGTAAAGGAGATTAATTAAAGTATAGGTCTCCTTTGTTTGGATTTAAAACCGAAGGTATCGATGTTGTTTTAATCTTCTGTATCTGTAATATACATACATACATACATACATACATATATATATATATATATATATAGTTTATTAATTAAATTGCTATTTGGGTCTTACTTTAAAAATCCGGCTGACTGTTATATCATATATATGTGTGTGTGAGAAAGAAAGAGAAAACATTTTTTTTGCAGTTACAGAAGAGAAGTTGATTATATGTAAATTATATAAAATTAATAAATGTGTATGCACACAGATATATGAAGAAGGAGGGTCTTCTCATATATTTATGTATACATAAGTAAACTTTTAAATGTCAATGTGTCAGTTAAAAATTTTCCCAATTAGTAGGCATTGCTCAATTTGCCCATAAGTAACAAGTCCAACATTGATAACAACAACTGTCAAAAGGTGAATGTAATAATGATTAATAAAAACAAACAAACTTGCCTCTTCAGTTTGTACGGGGGTGGGGGTGGAAAGAGGGAGGGGGAATTGTGCTTCATGTTTGGAGACTTATTTTTTTTCTTGTTAACAATACAAATAAAACAGATAAACACATTCAACAACAACAAAATTAGGAAAACAATAAATATTTAAATTCAAAAAGAAAAAAAATACATAGAAAGGGAAGATGTTTTTAAAAAAAAAGAGAGAAAGATAAAAATCAAAGAAAGTAAAAACAATGATATTTCTGAAAAAAAATAAAAAGATGGAAATAAATAGGAAACAAAAATAAAAAGGAAACCAGGGGAGAGGGTTGCCAAAAAGACTTCCCTTGCTATGAAGAGGAAGACAGCCAATAAGAATAAGACCAGAGTTATTTATTTTGTTTTTTTTATCAATAGGAATAATTATATCATAACAGTAAATGTTTATATCAGTTTTGCAGAAAAAAAAACAGAGGCTTCTTCCATCAAGTTTGTCTGCAATTTTTTTCCAACTGCTTAGGATCCACTGTCCTTTTCAGCTTCCTCTGAATTCCCCGCTTGCTTCTTTAGGCTCTTGCGAGTCTGATAGCCTTTAAAGCCAGCTTGGATTTTAGCGGCAGCAAGGTGCACCTGTGGATCCTTATAGTTGATAGACTTGTCATCCTTCTGCCCCTGGTCACCAGTGGTAGCGTCATCACAGGTTGCGACACCGTCATTGGATTTTTGAGACATGGCGGCTTCCTCACTTGGTGGTTCCTGTAGGTTGGGGGAATTGGGATAAAGATATATATATAGAGAGAGAAAGGTAGAGAGAGAGTAGAGGTGGGAAAAGGGTGGATGTAAAAGATAAAAAAAGAAGGAAAAATGTATTACTTCAATATTTGAAAAGATTTACTGTCATAAATATAATTGAAAACCCTAAAACAAAACAAATTTTAAAGAAAAACATTTGCATTTTAAACATGCCATCATCAATTGCACACGATTCAACATCATCTATTTAGTTTTTTTTTTTTTATATATATCCCCGGGCATCGCTGGATAGCCCTGCTAGTTTATTATATAAAGCAAAATCGTGCGTTTGTGTGTCTTGCTTAATCTCAGAGTTCACCAAAGATATACTTACAAATGTCTATATATTCTGATTTAGTATAACCCCCAAGCTAGTTATGATAAAAAAAATAGGCTCATATTAATTCGTTTTGGTAACCAGTAACCATATCAGGGTGTGGAGGTGGTGGGGTATCGTTTCTTTCATTATTAGTGGTAGTTGTTTGAAAATCAACACTGAAACTAAGTACAACGGTTATTGATTACTTTTTCTTTTACTTTCTTTTTATTACAGTAGAACCCCGATATACGGTGGCCCTAGGATACGTTTTTTTCAGGTAACGATATGAAATATGATGTTTTTCCGGTTCCTGGTTACAGTATTTGCCTCACCTTACGGTGTTGTGTTATAATGTTATTTGATTATATGCATGTGTATTATATACTGTACTGTATTTTGTTACTAATTTTTAATGCCGTATCCCGGGGTTCTACTGTATATTAAAATAATTGCAGAAGATTTGCATGAATTAGAGAGAAAGGGAAGAGGTATTTAAAAACAAAATTTTTCTCATTCATAACCCCAGGCAACGACGGGTAGCCCTGCTACACCTGGCATAGAAAAATATGTAAAAAAACAAACAAAAACAAAATAAAACAGCGATGCAATGTGATATATACTTGCAAGCAAACTATAAAATTGCAGCATACTGAAATATCGCAACAATCTTCTTTAAAGCATATGAGGGGCTTAGTAGACATTCTGAACAAATTTTCAAGCTCTTTGGTCATCATCTAATGTGGTAACACTTATACCGGTTAGCTAGTGCTATCTGATCTGAATGCGTGAATACAGATCTGCGTTTTCATCCAGGGAGATTATATATATATATAAAGAGAGAGCAGACGGGAGGAGGATGTAAGAAGTCATTGTTAACAAAAATACATAAACAAGTATGTAGTTTAACATTATGCATACATAAATACATGTATGTGTATGCATTACATATTCATATTTTATATGTGTGTGCATGTGTGTGTGTGTGTGTGTGTGTGTGAGTACATTTTTTACTTTTGGAACTGATTCATATACAGAAATATGTATAATTTAATCTCTTCATTAAAAAAATTATTTCCATAATTAGTCAACGCCATAGCAAACACAAACCATGAAAGCCACATACCGGAAGCTATAGACTCGAGTTTTACAAGAAAAGAAAAGCCTATCTGCAAGACATCGGCCCAGGTTCTCAGTATTTGGATGACTACAGCCCTTGTTGAGTTTGCATTGTATGTGTGTTAGTTAATAGACTTTTTTGTATACGATGTGATGGCTCAGGTAGTAGAGTACTCACCTCGTATGCACATGACTCAGGTTTCAAATCCTGAGTTCGGATATGTCAGAGAGCAGGAGGGTGAAACTCGAGTTCAGGATTTCTTGTTTATGGCTTTCATGGTTTGTGTTGGCTGCAGAGTTGACAGATTGTGAAAATAATAATACAGTATCTCACATTAAAAACAAAATTAATAAAATTATGAAACAACTGCATGGGTGCACATGTTTCTCGTATCAACTTAATATTGAATTATTAGTTTTATTATTTACTACTAATTGAATAGTAACTGAAATAAAAATATAGTAGCGGGAAATAAAAACAAAGTTTGCAAAATAATTTCATTTCGAAATTAAATCCACCACCGTGCATTTCGGTTATTTTGATTATTCAGCGTTAGTAATGTGTACTGACCAAATATTGTTCGAAAAAGAAAGATGGTTTGTGTTAGTAAAATTAGCTTTAATGTCTAAAAATACTTTTCCAATATAATCTGTAAAAATCATGAAAGATTTTTCAAATTGTATGAAAGAAATATTTTTTAAAAAGCCAGGATTTTATAGCGAAATCAAAACCAAATGACTCTTCATTTAGCAATACCTTATTTCACGTATGATATTACTTCCGGTTTAAAGAATGAAGAAATAGTAAAAAATAAAGATTCACTTATATCCTTGTACTTTGTCAACGGATACCATTTTTGTTGATAACTGGAAAACTTTGAAATGAAAAAAATCCTTTTGGTTGACTTTATAACTAAAAAGGCACACACATTTATTGCTGTAGCAAAAAACAAAAACAAAACAATAATACACAAACAACAATGTCATAATACAAGAAACTTAAAATCTAATCCTATTTCGTAGCATAAACAGCTGTTGAAGGGAGTCAAATTTAAAAGCTGAAATTTACAAGCTCGAAATTCATCGATTTCAAAAGAAACAATCTGAATCAATTTCCATTAACCAAAAAAAAAAAAAAAAAACGATTCCTACACAAACAAAACATCTTCAAAATTATTTAAAAAATAATTCAACAAAAAGAGAATTAATAAATAAACTTTAAAATATAAATATTCAACGTTTTAGCAAAAAACAAACAAAAAAAAACAGGAATAAAAAATATGAAGATTCAACAAAAATACAATTGAACACAATTTTTTATATAAGAGGCGATTCAGTTAAAACAGAACAGAAACTTAGTATTGGAATGAATACAGTTTAGCAACTTTCTAACAAGTTATCTTGTGGGATTTTCAAATAACAATCCGTCTGAAATATTCGTACTTGATTCGAACTATTCCATTTTTCGTTTCTCCTGCCCATTATTCAATTAATGGGAATATATTTTACTTTGCATCAGTTTATTTCTAAAAATGCATATTCATCGTAAATATTTTTTTCAACTTAATATTGAACAAAGTTTTCCCCAGACAGTAGCTTTTCTTAGAAGTATTTAAAATTCTTATGCTCATAACAGTTTCAAAGTTTTGGAAGTTATTTACACTCAACGGAGAAAGCAAAACTAATATAATTAAATTAGTTATAGTTTCATAACAATTTGGTTCATCTAATAATTTAATGATCAAACGATAACATAATAATTTAACTAAAGAAATCCTATTTAAAAAAAAATAATAAATAAAAAATAATAATAATAATAATAATAATAATAATAATAATAATAATAATAATAATAATAATAATAATATTTTGGTAAAAAAAAACAGCATAATTTAAAAAGAATGAAATAAAAAAAAATTATAAAGACTCCAGAGCAGTGCCGGATATGTACAACTAGTGTTGAAATAAAAAAAAGAATAAGTAATTGTTTGAAATGTTTGAATATCAGAATCTGGTTTGTCTTCACATCTTAAAAAAAAACATATTGATCATCCATGCATTCAATCCTCAAAATTTCCATTTGTTTTTTTTTTAAAGAATAGTGCTATTGTAAGAATGTTATACATCCAAAATGAATATCCACGCAGGCAAAAATAAATACTGAACAGTGCCGAAACAGAAAACAAAATTATACAGGGATAAAATATATATAACGATAGTAAAAACCTTTAAAAGGAATGAAGACAAAAAAATGCATAAATAAATTTGTAAAGAAAAAAACGAAAACAGAATTCTTGGCAAGTGTAAACAGACATTAGCAATTGAAAAAAAAAGAAAAAAAGTTAAGTGTTCATTTCTTGTCAAGAAAATTACGACAGTAAATTAAAAGAATAATAATAAACAGACGCTCAAATCAAAATTGGACCTGTCTCGTGTCTGCTATTGATGACGACTTTCAACAAACGACACGAAAAACAAAGAAATTGTTCCGAAATTTTTGAGATGAGGATTGATAATTTGAATTATCCGGACTACTGTTCTTATGTTGGTTGATATTTTCAAAACGTTTCAGGTGATGTAGCCTTAGATCTTCTTCAGGTGCATTTTTCGAACTTGTGAATGTTACATCAAACTCAGAAACCTATACGGATTTTCAAATTGGACCTTTTATTTAAACTATGGGGTGGATTGTTTTTATACTTTCACTCATGATGAGTGTGGGTAGAAGTCTTACTTAATATTGACTCGTGATGTAACGGGTAAAGGCATTGATTAAAAATCAGCTCTTTTCTGGGTGGGAGTCTATTCGTAAAACGCTTATCATTGGCTAGTGATGGACTTGAAAGTGATATTTTTTTAGCTCCTTACATCAAGTGATTTTGGAGCGATTTTCTTTAAAAAAGAAATTAATTTGGCATTGCCTACAACTTTGTTCTACCAACTGCAACGGCATAGGTGCCAAAGTGTAACAACCTTTTTGTTCCTTTCAGTCCATCAGGGACGTAGAGAGGGGGTACGTGCTAAGTGGATAATAGGCTTTCCTCCATATCACACCGCTCAGGTAACACCCAACAACACTCAGTCAACAAACCTACAGCCTACAACTGGAGAAGACACTCAGCTTCGCCACTTTGTGACAGAGATTGTCACTCTGACATTGGTCTTGTAAGCCACAAGTAGCGCTGCTCCAGCCGAGTAAACAAACAGGAGAACTAAGTGAAGAATGCATCACCCATGGTCGATCCTGACTGATGTAGGCATACTACTACTAATACTAATCTAGGACGGCCACTCCTCGAAGCGTTATCTTCTCTGAAAGGGGGACGGATTAGGATTTACTGACTTCTTGTTGTATCACACAGAGATGCAAAGGATGTTACTCTCGTGCATGGAATGTAAAAGAACTGATCTTCTACTACATCACAAGAAGTTATTCATCAAGAGGGATTCAACGAAATTACTGATTGGGGCACTACAGTATCGATGAGAGGGACGTAGAACTAAAGATTTGATTATACTGAATTGTGTCATTGTATACCGAGTTTGGGAAAACTTTGGAAATGGAATTAATATTTCTTTTGGATATTCTATTTTATTCAGATACTGCATGTTTGCATTAGCTAAGTATTTTGTGTTTATTATTTCCATCCCTCACCCAGACTCTTTTCATCCCCACTGAACAGCCGAGTTAATTTCTTAGGACACTTATGTTTAAATATGTTTCTTATATTTATGTTTGGACTCATGTAATTATTTCCCATGATATATATATATATATATATATATATATATATATATATATATATATATATATATATATATATATATATATAAAAGAACGATTATTTTATTTACTGACTTTCTGTGTTTGACCCCTCTTTGGCTCGTTGGGTATTGCATGAAGATTTTCTTGGGGATATTGAATCCTATTGTGTAATAAAAGCATTTTATCTATATAAACTTTTGATTGTTGTAGTTCTGTGATTTTTGCCGTCTGTGTGCTTCATATGCGTCATATAGGCTGTAACATCTCAGGTCTGATATTTTTTAATATGTTACAAGAATGTACTGCCAATTTTGTAGAATCTCTGATTCTGCGCAGGGATTTTCTCCCTAAGTTATCCCTGCTCATATCGTTACAAACCGAACTAAAGAAGCTGGTAGAAAAATCCTGTTTTTGTTTTTTTTCCAGAGTTTTTGAGATGAGGATTGATAATTCGTATTATTCTCATTTGCTTGTTATACTGTTATTACGACTGATATTAATTTTGACTTTCTCCAAGTGCACTTTTTTTGGAACTTCATGCCGAATAGCAGGAACTGGTGTTGAAATTTTTAGTTAAACTCTTTGTAGTTCCAAATTTTAAAACGTTTATAAAGAGTTAAGTTGAGAATTCAACGCAAACTCCAAATGCAATATAAACATTCTCAAGGTCGATTAGAAAGTTTTGAAGTTGGAAAAGAGGCACATATGATTTTGAAATTTTTTGAATATGACAGACAAGATGAGAACAGTAATCTGAATAATCCAAATACTACAGACATTGTCTAGTTAAGAATGATAATGATGATGACAATGACAATGGAAATAAAGAGCTGATAAAATGTCATTGGACAAATGGAGCAACATAGCAGCAATTTAATAAAAACAAATAAATTATATATATATATATATATATATATATATATATATATATATATATATATATAAGAAATAAGGGGAATTAAAGAAATGATTGTTGAAAATCGAAAATTAATAATTTCATACAAACTTAATTGAATATTGCTTAAATATCTACAAACTGGAAATATCTTTAAAGCATGAGTCCTTTGTTTGTAGCGGAAAAGTGCTTTAAAGGAAATATTACAGAGAATGAAAAGCAAAAGGTGAAGGACGCAAAGAAGACAGACAACCGAAAATTGTGCAGAGATGAAAGAAAAAAGAAGATGGCAGTCATGTTAGATTAGCAGCATGAAGGCAGGAGAGAAGTTGTTGAGTAGCTTTACACAGTACCACATCTTCGGTCTTCTTCCGATCCTTCCTGGTAATATGTCCACGGAAACTGGCTTGGATTTTCACAGCTGCGGCAGCTAATTCAGGATCATTTAGATTTATATCATCAATCTCACTCGACTTAGCTGCAGTTGATTGGACTTCGACTGGAGTCGGAGTCAGGATGTGTGATATTTGCGTTGGAGTTGGATTTAAGTTGCTCTCCTCTTCCTGTAGGGGTTAGCAGTAAGAGACAATTAGTGGATTGGGCTACGATGGAGTTCATGCTCTTCTCTTTCATCGACTGAGTATTTTGGAGAAGGAATTTACTGACTTTATTTTATGGTAAATATTCGAGAAATATAGTAACAGGATAAATTTTAAGGAAACTTGTCACAAGATTAATTGAGAAGTAAAAATCGTTTCCGGTAAGCCTTAGAGGATAGTTGAAGATGAAGAACGAATGAAAGATGATCATTTATTGTAATAAATCTGAACAACGTTTGATTATTTGAAATTACTGATTAAAGAAAACCATGTTTTTTTTTTCACAATCATAAATGATACCAATCAAATGGATCAAATAGTTAAACAGTTAGAACTAAACATCCAATTAATAAACATTTAATTGAAAAATACTTTAAAAATTGATGAGTAATAATCATGTCATTCAATACAGTAATTTAGGTAAACATAGTATATGCATTTATGTTCTTTTTTTAGATAGATGAGATGACATTTGATTAAAGAAAAATAAAAAAACAGAAACTTCTTAGAATCCGTGCTGGTGCAATACGTTCATAGTCCCATGCTCAATCAGTGAAACAAGGAGAATATTTAATACTAATCTTTAGAAAACAACAAAAATGTTAACATTTTTAATCATCAAAAATAAAAGAATTATCCAGCTTTGATAAAATTTTCAGCATTTGTTCATTAAATTATTATTATTATCTATAAAAATATCCATCAGATTTTCAGTCAGACTCAAATCCCCCTGATAAATTGTTGCTTGATTCAGACTAGCCTATTTTTCCTCTATTATGTTATTAACCCAAATATATTTTAGTGTGCTTAATTTTCCTTTTCATAATAAATATAGCCGGCTAGTATGTTCGTGAATCTTAGGTAATTTTTTGAATTGTGAAAAGAATTTCGCACATTTCTCTGTGTGCATCCTCAGATCGAGATTTTTTTTTTTTTACTGACCTAATAAAAAATTAAAATTTTCCATTACACTTTTTTGTACAGCAATATTTGTGTGTGATATGATTTCCGCTCGAATACAGACTTGAGTTTTTTCAATAACATAAGCACTCCATAATCATTCGGCCATAATGATGTTCTAATGATATGTGATGAACATAATAATTATGAATGCGTTTCTCTTAAAGCGAGTTCATTTTTTTTTCGTATTTTTTTTATTTTTAATTTTTTACTGATTTCCTTACACATCTTTTGTAATATAATCCACACACAACTAAATTCTCTTAGAAAATAATTTTATACTTTTCGGCATAGCTTGCAAAAGAAAGAACAACAAAAACGACAATAAGGAAAACACTAATTCCGAACTAACTCAAACACATTTCATGAATAATTTCCGAGAAAAGAATGAAATTTAAATAGTTAATTTATTCCTTTTACTTTATATTGATAAATTATGTGCAAATGCTGGTGTTAACAATGATACTAATATTTTCTTTATCCGTCATTTGATTTTCCTCCAATTAATCGAAAATCAGGACAGTTAACTCTGGATTATTGCTGAGAATTTTACTTCCATTCAATTTCATAAAAATAGCGATTCTTTTCAGATACGTATACAGAGGACACAGTTACAAAAAAAAAAATTTTAACACTTAAGAAAACACTAGTTTTACTTTGTGTAAAGATAGAACAGGCTAGCACCTTTCTGCGACAAAAAAAAAAAAAAAAAAAAAAAAACTTTTCCATTCCAAAGAAAAAGAAATTGATGAGAGGAAAAGATAACTGGAGAAGGGGAGAGCCTTAAAATTCGAAAGAGGAATAGAGAGATAAGACTGAAGATGGGACAAGGAGAGAAGTGGATGAAAATAAAGAGCTGATAAAACATGAATGGACAAATATAGCAACATAGACAGCAGCAATTTAAATGAAAACAAAAGAGAGAGAGAAATTTATGTTTAAAAGAACATGCTAATTTGCTAGATCTTTTGCAGATGAATGCAATTCCACAACCCATATATAACAAAATTGTATTTTCTTTTTAAATAAACACAAAAAAGGTTTTTTTAATATGAATATCAATATTAAAAAAAAAAAAATTTATATATATAAGTTATGAAAATATATATGGCAATTAAGCTACACAGAATATTCCGCGTTTCATTCTTGTGAGAATTCATTACACTTTCTTCTCGTGAGAATTTGTCAGGCATAAGCCTGACGAATTCTCACAAGAATGAAACGTGGAATATTCTGTGTAGCTTAATTGCCATATATATTTTCATAACTTACTACCTAGCTCTACCTATGTATTGAGCACTGTTGAAGTAAATACTGAAAATTTATGCATAATATTATATCTTCATATATTAATTTATGTGATTAAATGAAGTAACCATTATATATATATATATATATATATATATATATATATATATATATATATATATATATATATATATTAGTGTACATTTCAACTGTAACTGTAAAGCAGAATTTACCCAGGTGGGTTAAGCCAGCTCCAAATGAGTTTACTGCATCTAACGATAAGGCAGTCCACCTTCGTTGATCGACAGTATAATCTTCAGCATACTCAACCGTTCCCGGTTCCAGTGAGGAATACCAAAAGCGCACAAGAGGTTGGGCAGCCATCCGTTCCATACCTGTTTTAGCTGTTCCAGTCTAGGTTTCAGTTGGCCACCTCTGTACTTCAGATGTGATTAGGGTATATATATATATATATATATATATATATATATATATATATATATATATATATATATATTGGTTTTAATCTTTTCTAATTTTCTTATCTTTAAAAGTGACATGAATAATTAATATATCTAATAACATGTGACTTACTAAAAACAAAAACACACTTTCATAAATATCCTATAATCAGTTCAGCTAATTATCCCTGACGATGGATTAAATGCAGAAGAGACTAGAAATTACAACACCTATTGCTTGCTAGAAAGGATACAAATGAAAATTTTCTTCCAATTTTTTTTGACACTCTATAGACTAAGGAAATTTTCATTTGTATCAAACAATAAATAGTCATTTCTTATCAATTTGCATTGATTTTGAAAAATTTAAATTTTTCAATTCATACCAATACTCTACTCATATATTGAGCATTTTGA
>NC_136487.1:87826406-87886406 GCF_053919585.1 Euprymna scolopes | reverse complement strand
TATATATATATATATATATATATATGGAGTAAATAAAAGAAGACTGTTGAAAAACGGAAATTAATAATTTCCCAGATATCAATGAACTGAAAATATTTGACAGTTTAAAGGAAATATTACAGAGAATGAATGAAAGGTAAAAAATGCAGAAGGCGAAGAAGAAAGAAAACCGAAAATTGCGAAGAAATGAAGAAAAAAGAAAATGGTAATCATATTATAAAGCAGCAGCAGCAGTATGAAGGCAGCAGAGAAGTTGTTAAGTAGCTTTACACAGTACCACATCTTCGGTCTTCTTCCGATCCTTCCTGGTAATATGTCCACGGAAACTGGCTTGGATTTTCACAGCTGCGGCAGCTAATTCAGGATCATTTAGATTTATATCATCAATCTCACTCGACTTAGCTGCAGTTGATTGGACTTCGACTGGGGTCGGAATGTGTGAATTTGGGGTTGGCGTCCGATTTGTGTTGCTCTTCTCTTCCTGTAAGGGGTCAGCAGTAAGAGATAGTTAGTGGATTAAGCGGCAACGAAATCCTTATTCTTTTCTTTCTTTCGAGGATTTCTGAGGAAGAATTTACTGCCTTTATTTTATGGTAAGTATATCGGAAATATAGTAACAGGATGAATTAAAGGAAACTTGTTACAAGATTAATTGCGGAGTAAAATTTGTTTCCACTAAGTCTTAGAGGATAGTTAAAGATGAAGAAAGGATTGGAAGATGGTCATTTATTGCAATAAACATGTAACAAATTTTGACTATTTAGAAAAGGCTTACCAACTGAAGAAAATCATATTATTCAAAAATCGTAAATGATAACAATCAAATGCTATTAATGCATGAATGAGTTTAAACGGTCGGAAGTAAACATTCAATTAATAAACAATAAATGGATAAACGCTATAAAAATGGATTATTGTCATATTATCTGGCACATTATTTTATTTAAACAGATGAATTTATTGTCATTTTATGAAATGAGAGTACATAAACAAACATCGCAAAATCCTCAACTTAAGACAAAGGTGAACTTTTAAAATTACTCATAATAAAAACATACAGAAAATTATCTAATTATAATAGAAATTTTTAACATTTCTTTAGTAGATCCTTATCTATAAAAAGAAAAAGGTTGTTGGATTTTCAAAGTCAAATACAAATAATAATCCGTCTAATAAATCACCACATATTCGAACTAGCCTATCATTTATTTTTGTTTACTATATTACTGACGTGGATATAATTCGACTGTGTTTCTTTCTAATAATAATTACACCCGCTAGAGTAAAAATTTTTAAATACTTGCAGAATTTTGAAAGTGAATTTTTTTACTTTTCTCTATCTGTCGACATGATATTTATTGCAAACTTCAAGATGTTTTGTTTATTGTTCTAATAAAAAATAGCTTATATCAATCTTAATAACTTATTTTTATTTATAACACATCAATAGCTGATATAATTTTCATCCACATACAGACATTATTTTTTCAATGACATAAGAACTCACTCATCATTCGAGCATAATCGTGTTTCAACTACAGGGTGGTCAAAAAGTCAGGTAACATGTTAAAGGTAGAAAAAACAATATGATCCATTATAATCTTATATAGGGATCTTACCCCTCCTGATTTCTGGCTTTGGGGCTATGTAAAGGATATCGTTTATGGCAAGAAGCCTGATACAATAGCGTCTTTAAAGTTATTTATTGAAGAGGAGATTGCGATGTTACCTGACTTTTTGACCACCCTGTATATGTTGCAAGCGCTTTTTAATAGTTGTTGATGTATAGTTTAAATAGCATGCAATAAAAATTGATAATAATAAACGTCAACTTTAAATTTATTCAAACAAATTTCATATTAATGTTTACGTTAGAAACACAGAATTTAAAAAAAATAAACATTTACTTGCTTTTAATCCAAATTTGCAGTAATATTACACCTTCATCAGGAATTTCTTTATCTTTCCCTACATCATTCTATATGGCAAACAGTCAAACAGAAGAGTGAAGTTCGCGTGTTCCTTCAAACAGTGATATTTTAAATGGTCAAGTCTCGAGGAGGTCATATGGTAGAGAGAATTGGTTAAAAGGATTTTTCCCTTTGGAGGCGTCTTTAAATTTACATAAATCTGCAATTTAGAAAACCAGTACAACCGCCTGACCTTCGGGCCAAGATCACAGTGTAGTATCTGTTCTGATGCTTCACTTAAATTAAGTCCTTGGTCAATGTAGGGGAAACCCTTCATACTGAGACAATTACTATTTATTTGGATACTGCGAGAGTGCCCTTTTTTTTTTGGTGTGTGTATGGGGGGGACTGGTTTTTCCCCACATTAAAAACGACCTTGTGTCTAATTTGCTTTCGTGGGGAAGCAAATAAATAAAAACCAGTATAACGTATGATTAAAAAAATTAAAAGATCAAGTGTCAAACTGACAATTAGGTGAAATAAAGTATAAACACTGAAGATAAGACAAAGAAAGTGGGAAAGAAGGAAAGATCCTTTTCTTATAGATTTCACGCCTCCCCCCAATAACAACAACAACAACAACAAATCTGTTTCATTTGAGGAAATTGATAGGAACAGGTAGAAGATAAAAGTGACGGAAATTTAGACTGATAATTAGAGGAGAAAAACTGAAGATGGGAAAGTGAACTGATAAAAAGATTTAAGACAAATATAGTAACATAGCAAAAATTTTAACGAAACGAAAGAACACACACACACACACACACACACACACACACACACACATCCCCCCTCTCGATACCCCCCCCCCCAAAAAAAATATATATCCCGTCGAATTTTAAACTTTTGGTTTTATGTAACTCTAGGGCGATGATAAATTCATTTTGATTCCAACAAGACTAAAAGAAATCGGGTCACCCAAAACTGTTTATTATCAAATATATATATATTAGCCTGGTGCAAAAATAATGTCGCTTTTTGATATTCAACTCTAAAAGATCATAACTCCTTTTCCTTTCATGATAAACTTTATTAATCGAAATAAGAACCTTTAGAATCGACACATTTTTGCCAACGAGAAACAAGTTTATTTATCCCATTAGCATAGAAATCCGGAGTTCTGGAAGAGATTAAGTCATTTGTCATCATCTCGGTATTTGAAGCATTTTTCGTACAGGAAGTTGTCGAGATGCTTGATAAAATGATAATCAGTGGGCGAGAAGTCTGGTGAATATAGTGGATGAGGCAGAGTCTCATAGCCCAATTCGTTCAGCTTCTACAAAGTCAGTTGAGCAACATGCGGACGAGCGTTGTCGTGGAGGAGAATTAGTCCTTTCATATTAACCAATCTCGGGCACATACGTTGGAGCTTCTAGTGCATTTCCTTAATTTGTCGGCAGTACTTTTCTACCATAATCGTTTCGTCCAAATTCAAGAAGCTGTGATGGATGAGACCGGCTGCAAACCACCAAACAGTCACCATAACCTTTTTTTGGTGCAATTTCGGCTTCGAGAAGTGTAGTGGAACTTCTCCGGCATCCAACCACTATGTTATAACTTTTGTTCTTCATCTTTCATTTAATATTATTTTTATCTATAATAAATTTTACTTGAAATGGAAAAATTCTACACAGTTATCTACTGAGTGTAACAGTGTTCCATAATATATTTCAATGAAGGTCATTTTTGTAAAATGGCGGGTGTTTCAAATCTCCTGTGTGAACTGGGAACTCTCAGTCCACACAGTTCCAGATTTGGGCAACAGTCTAATTAGGAGCAGAGGGAAGAACAGCAAATGAATAGTTTTACACAAAATTAGTTGAATATTGTTTAAATATCTACAAACTGAAAAATATCTGAAAATACTATGAACCGAAAAATATTTAAAGGAAATATTACAGAGAATGAATGGAAGGCAAAATATGAAAAAGAAGGCGAAGAAGAAAGAAAATCGAAAATCTTCAAAGATGGAAGAAAAAAGATGGCAATCAGGTTTAGAACAACAGCAGCAGCAGCATAAAGGCAAAAGAGTAGTTTTACACAGTACCGCATCTTCAGTGTTTTTCTGGAATTTGCTGTCCAGATCAAAGTAATAACTTAAACCAAACGAGAGAATTTTGTAGCAAAATACTGATACAGACAGAGTTTTTTTTAGATGAGGACTGATAATTTGTATCATTTCGATTATTCAGCCTATTATTCTCATTTGGTTATTATATTGATAATGTTACAACTATCTTCAGGTGCACTTTCACAAACTTGGAAACTTTATGGCGAATAGCAGAAATCTGTGTGAAATTTTGAGCTGAATCCTTTGTAACGTACTCAGTTCAAAATTTGGAAAACTTTATAAAAGGTTCAGTTCAAGATTTCAAACATGTTCCTGCGTTCAGTGTCGTGCTTAGGGCCCTCACAGACTCTGCAATTGTGGGGGAACTCAAGTTTCCTAGAGGTCACAAGGTGTTTCTGGATAGTTGAGGTGGATTTATCAGCACGGAATGTCAAGTTTTAGCAACCGAAATTATGAGCAGGCGTTTCCTTATTTGTTTGATTACATATTACTTGCTGTTGTAAATAAATATTATAAATAAAGCGCTACATAGCCGTTCAATATGCGTTGATGACCAGAGTTCTGACATGTCATTTGTTTCACAATACAGGCAAGAAAAACTTGCAGTAGTCGAAGTTAAAGCAAGAAAATTAACTGATGAGCTTGAAGTGGATCGTGACTATATCCAGATCAAGGAAAAGAAGAAAACATGTCTCTTCAGATACGAATTAGTAGATGAGTCAGATGATCCGACTAGTTTCATCGAAAATTTTTTCTATCCATTCATGGATACAATTTCACAAAATTTTCAGGAACGGTTTAAAAACATAAATCATTTTAAATTAAAGTACGGGTTTTTATATGGCGCAAGTAACACGAAAGCTGCAATAACATCGGACATGCTGCTGTCATGCTGCGCTGCTTTAGCAAAAGGTTTTGGAGAAGGCGATATTAATATCTGTGAGAAACTTGAAAGAAAGATTATCAATTTCGTCAACCTCGTGAACAGTAAGAAGCGGAGTACATTTTCCATTATTGAATTTCTAAATCATATAATGAATCATACGCTAATCGACTTATAACCAAACATAGCTGTTGTACTCAGAATTGTAACTATATTGTCAGTTACATTGGCATCCTGTGAGCGCAGTTTCTCTAAACTGAAACTAATTAAACACTTTCTTCGGAACTTCATGTCCCAGGAAAGACTGGCTGGCTTATCTGTTATAAGCATTGAACACGAACTAAGCCGAGAAATTGACACACAGAATTTAATGCAGAAGTTTGACACAGAAAATGCCAGAAAAGTGAAATTTTAATGATAAGGTTGGCAGAGACACACGTTTTTTTTTTTTTTTTTTCAATTCTACTTTCATTTCTGGTAAAATCTGTTTATTTTTCGATTCTGACTAAAGCTTTCTTCCTTTTGTTACTTCAGGTTGTATAAACTTTTGTGTGGTTGAAAACCTGTTTTGATATCATTTTGAAGGAATTTTCATCGAAAGGGTATTATTTTTTTTTTACATATGCACATTTTTGTAAATATTTTCACTGACTTTTTTTAAATATTTTATGAACAGTTAATTTAAATACTCACGCGCGTATGAGATAAGTTTTATTGTCTTGAGGTAAGTTCAGACTAGCACCAAAGTTGAATCGATCAATAAAAACTTCACTCATTTTCTTTATAAATTATAAACTTCGTATTTAGTGGTGGGGTATGTGTCTTTTAGCAATGAATGATTTTCTTCTACATCATGACACTTTAAAACGACTTGGTTACTTTTAGTAACATTCCGTTGCTACTATTAATGTTGTTTTGATTGAATTGGTTTATTATTTGTCCCCTCTATACTAACACTGTCTGATACTCTCTCTTTATTTTTCAGATAAACTCCTGAAGTCTAATTCTTGACAGTATATCACACTTTCTGTAACAAAATACTTTTGAAATTTATGTTTAATTTATTGTGAAAATACTTTTTTAAAAACTTGTAGAAGATTGTGAGCCGAAGCGGACTGAAATGCCTATAAAAATAGCTAAGAAATACTAAAAGTAGCTAAAAGTTATGAAAACGTTTGTAATGTCTAGCTTCAAAAGACCAATATAACGATTTCTTCCATTTTTTTTTTTTTTTTTTTTTTGTAATGACGGAATATCTGCGTTATTTTGTTAAAAGTACCATTTATTTTGGGTTCAGTATGTTAGGTAGAGGCGCAAGTTGCATTTTTCGGTAGAGGGGCCGTAAGTCGCATTCTACGTGGGGGAGGGGGCGATGTTGATGATGGGCACAGCACTGTCCGTGTTCAATATGAACATTCTCAAGTTCGGCTGGAAAATTTTTTTAAATTGGAAAAGCAGCACTTGTAGAAGTTTGTACAACGTTGTGAATATGACAACTAAGATGAGAATAGTAGTCCTAATAATCCATTGTCCTGTTTAGTATGATGATGATAATGACGACGAAGATGATGATGATGATGATGGAAATAAAGAGCTGATAAAATGTTATCTGACAAATATAGCAACATAGACCGTAGCAATTTAAACGAAAACACACACACACACACACACACATATATATATATATATATATATATATATATATATATATATATATATATAAGAAAAGCAAACAACAAAAATTAATGTTGAAAATTGAAAATGAATAATTTACACAAAATTAATTGAATTTCCTCAAATATGTATCAATTGAGAATATCTTTAAAACACGAGCCCTTTGTGTGTGGTGAAAATGATTTAAAGGAAATATCACAGAGAATGAATAAAAAAGAAAAAAAGAAAGCGAAGAAGGAAAATTGAAAATTGTGCAAAGATAGAAGAAAAAAGAAAATGGTAATCATATTATAAAGCAGCAGCAGTATGAAGGCAGCAGAGAAGTTGTTAAGTAGCTTTACACAGTACCACATCTTCGGTCTTCTTCCGATCCTTCCTGGTAATATGTCCACGGAAACTGGCTTGGATTTTCACAGCTGCGGCAGCTAATTCAGGATCATTTAGATTTATATCATCAACCTCACTCGATTTAGTTACAGGTAATTGAACTTCGACTTGAGTCGGAGTCGGGATGTGTGATATTTGCGTTGTAGTCACATTGGAGTTGCTCTCCTCCTCCTGTAGGGGTTAGTATTAAGAAAAAATTAGTGGATTAAGCTGCAATAGAGTCCATTTTCTTCTTTTTTTTTCAACGACTGAGCATTTCTTATGAGTTTAGTGAATATTAGAAAAATACAGTAACAGAATGAATTTAAGAAAACTTATCAGAAGATTTATTGAGAAATAAAAAAAAATCGTTTCCGGTTAGTTTTAGAAGATAGTTGAAGATGAAGAAAAGATTAGAAAATGATTATTTATTGCAATAAACCTGTAACAAAGTTTGACTATTTGGAAAAGATATACCAATTGAAGAAAATAGTATTATTATTTGTAATCATAAATCATAACAAACACTTTGAATGAATGAAAGAGTTTAAACGGTCAGAACGAAACATCCAATTGATAAACATTCAATAGATAATTACTACAAAAATCGATGAGTAATGATCATATTATTTGACACATTCGTTTATTGAAAACAGTTAATGAATTTATGGTGATTTTCTAAACAGATGGCATGGCATTAAAAACAAAAACAACAACAAAAAAACGCCACATTATCAAAATCTGTGCTGGCACTAAGAGTTTATACGCTTTTCTTCACTAAGCAATTGGTGTATTAATAAAAACAGCAGAAACGTATCCAGATTTAATAAGCTTTTGAACATTTCTTAAGTAAATTCTTATTATCTAAAAAAAAAAAAAATTTTTTTTAATGATCAGTAGGATTTTAAAAGTCAGATCCAAATAGCAATCAGTGTAACAAATCGTTACTTGATCGGGGACGCCTGTTCTGTTTTTTTTTTTCTTCCATTATGTTATTGACTTGAATATATTTTGATTTGGTGAAGTTTTCGTAAGTTAAATGAGCCATTTAGGAAAGTTGTTAGTCTGGAGGCAACTTTTCATTTAGTTACCTAAAAATGAAATAAGCCACTTGCAAAATTGTGAAAAAGACTGTTTTACATTTCTCTGTTTGTGCTTGGCTTCATATTTATTATCGACGTCAAGATTTCTACCCTTAAAACGAAATGCAGATTATGCCATTAATAATAACTGTACAATTACACTTTTTACTAATTGCATGTTTTTGTATAGCAATAGTTATAGACTGTAAAATTTTTATGTTTCTGTAATTTTGAGATAAGAATTGATCATTCATATTATTTGGATTCTTCGGTCTATTGTTCTCATTTTAATGCTATTTTCACAACGTTTTGGTCAATGTAACCTCAAATTTTCTTCAGTTGTGTCTGGTCAAATTAGGGAGTCTTTTTGTCGAGCTGTGGGAATCTGCATGAAATTTCCAATAAGACCCTTTATTTAATCCACTGAGGTAGCATGCTCTCATTCTGTCAGCCATGACGGAGTTGAACCTTCAACCTCCAAAAGTATGTAACTAACAACTGAATTACAAATTACAAGTGCTCTATCCACTATGCCACAAGTCCTTGAAGACACTCAAAATGCAATTGCGAATTTCTTAAGACTTCTAGCTAGTTATGGCTGAGGAAATGAGAGCATGCTGCCAGAGTGGATTAAATGAAGGGTTCTGTTTGAAATTCCATGCAGATTCCAGAGTTCAACAAGATACACCTGAAGAAAGTCAGAGGTTATATCGATCAAAACGTTCTGAAAATAACACTCAATATGAGAACAGTAATCTAAATACTATAAATAATGCAAATAAAACTTTCGTCTAGTTGCAATACTCTTCAATGACATAAATGCGCCATCATGATTCGACCATAATAGTGTTCCAACTGCAGACTGCAGGCGTTCCTTAATAATTATGGCTACATTCCTCTTATAATGAGCTTATTGCTTTTTTTTTTATCCGTTTTCATAATACACATCTTCCTTATAACATAATCCACAAACAAGAACAATACTTTCAAATTCATTCGAACAAATTTTATAGATTTTGTTCTGTGGAGAAAAATGAAATTGAAATCGTTCATTTATTATTATTTTTTCTTTCTTGTTTTTCCTTTATATTCATGAAATAAATACTAATGACAGTAATAGTAATTATAATACTAATGCTTTCTTTATCCACCATTTCATTTCCCCCAAAGTCATCTTCAGAAAAACAAGGAAAAGTTCTGAATGATCGCTGAAGGTTTTACTTCTATCAATTTCATTAAAATAACCTTCTTTTTTTTGTTGGAAAAATAGAGTTACTGAAAATAAGTCTTTACAGTTAAGAAAGCAGTCATTTACTTTGTGCAAAAATATAAAATGCCCCCCTCCGTCTTTTTTGTTGGCCACAAAGCCAACAATAAAAATAACATAAAGTTTTTTTTTTTTTTAAACTTTTGGAAATTGATGAGAGAGAGAAAATAATTAAAACATATAGCAGTGAGGCAGTGAGGGGGGGGGCTAGACCGAGATTCAGACAGACAATTAGAGGATTTAGTGTGAGAATATGGAGATAAATAACTGCTGAAAGGTTATTGGATAAAATATAGCAACATGGCAGCAATTTAAATATAACAAAAAAGAACATTATATATATATATATATATATATATATATATATATATATATATATATATATATATATATATATAATGTGTGAAGGAAATCAAGGGCTGACAGTTAAAAACCGGAACTGAATAATTGCAAGCAGAATGAGCAGAATATTCCCCAGATATCTATAAACTGAAAATATCTTTACGAGTTGTTTGGTTGCAGAAAATAGCTTTAAAGGAAATGTTAGAGAGAATGAAAGGCGAAAAGTGAAAAAGAAGGCGAATAAGAAATAAAATAAAAAATTGCGATCGAAAAGAAGATGGCAGTCATGTTAGAATAGCAGCATGAAGGCAGAAGAGAAGTTGTTGAGTAGCTTTACACAGTACCACATCTTCGGTCTTCTTCCGATCCTTCCTGGTAATATGTCCACGGAAACTGGCTTGGATTTTCACAGCTGCAGCAGCTAATTCAGGATCATTTAGATTTATATCATCAATCTCACTCGACTTAGCTGCAGTTGATTGAACTTCAACTGGAGTTTGAGTTGGGGTGTGTGATGTTGGAGTTGGAGTCCGATTTGAGTCGCTCTCCTCATCCTGTAGGGGTTAGCAGTAAGAGACAGTTAGTGATTTGGGCTGCAGTGGAGTCCATTTTTTTTTTTTTTTTTTTTTTTCATTGATTGAGTATTTCTGAATTTACTGACTTTATTTTATGTTAAATATTTGGGAAACATGGAAACTGGATGAGTTTAATGAAACTTGTCACAAGATTAATTGAGAAGTAAAAATCGTTTCCGGTAAGTCTTAAAAGATAGTTTCAGATGAAGAAAGGATATAAAGATGATCATTTATTGCAATAAATTTGCAACAAAGTTTGACTATTTAGAAATGGTTTACCAATTAAAGAAAATCATGTTCTCATTCATAATCATAAATGATAACAATTAAAAATGGACCAAATAATTAAAAGAGTCAGAATTAAACATTCAATTAATACAATCAATCGATAAACACTGTAAAATCGATGATGAATCTTCATATAATACACACATTAGCAAATATGTTTCTGAATATTTTTAAATGAGGATTGAAAAGTTTGTATTATTTAAATTATTCGGACTACTGTTCTCATCTTGGCTGTTATTTGCAGAATGTCTCAGTCGATGTAACCTCCGACCTTCTACGTGGCTTAGTGGTACTTGGTAAAATTCAGTTATAAGTTACAGTCTTCTGCAGGTTGAAAGTTCAATCCTTGATAGAGGTGACACTCAAACCACAATTGCGAATTACTTAGGACTTCTACCTAGTAATGGTTGACGGAACGAGAAGATGCTACCCCTGTAGTTTATATAAAGGGTTCTGTTCGAAATTTCGTGTAGATTCCCAGGTTTGACAGAAAAATTCCTATGTTTGACAATATAGACTTGAAGAAGGTCAGAGGTTACATCGACCGAAACGTTTTGCAAATAACACCCAAGATAAAGATAGTAGTCTGAAGAGCCAAATAATATTAATTAGCAAATATTTCAGTTAGGAAAATAAAATATCTGATTGTATGATTATTCTATAAATAGATGAGATGAAATTAGATTTTTAAAAAATGCAGAATTATTAGAATCAGTGCTGGCGCTACATATTCTTACACCTTTCCTTAATCTATGACATGGAGAAAATTCTTTGTAAAATAATCAATACGTTAGCCTTTTTAATCATTAAAAAATCAAAGAATTATCCAGTTTTAATAAAATTGTCAGCATTTATTAAATTATATATATTTTAGAACAAATACAAGTTTTCAAATATAACGTCATGTCCATTTTCATAAGAGTAGAATTTTGAGAAAATTAAGTTTTACGCCATTTTTTTCATCACGGTTGTTGCCATCAAAACCTTTTTGCCATTTTCCCCTTCAGCCTTTTTCAGGTGTCAAGTGTCAATATTGGAAATCGACATGAAATTTTGAATCCAAATTCGAGGAACTGTAGCCGGTCGATTTAACAAGTTAACTAAATAAATGCCTCAAAGCTTGAAAAACAACAGTGTATCCCCATGGCTTCAATAAATAGTTGCATTCAAAATTTTATGCCGATTTCTGAGTTGAATACAAGGCATCTAAATGAGGTTGAATCACAAAATGGCTGGAAACGTGGTAATAACAACAAAGATGAGGAAACTAGTTTGGAAATTGTAATAAATAATGAAAATTCTCAAAATAAACACCGCAGAACAAAATGTGTGTGCTAATGCTTCGGATTTTTTTTTTTAGATTATGATTAATGATTTGAATCATTTGTATCATTCTGACTATTATTCTCATCTTTTTTTTTTTTTTACAATGTTCTGGTCGATGTAACCACAAGTCTTCTTTAGGTGCATCTTTTTGAATCTTTATCTCAACCTTGTTCTTAATACAAATCGCTCTAAACAAGTCATGAAGCAACTTGATGTAAGGAGCTAAAAAGGTACCACTTCAAGATAAAAAAAAAATAGCCACTGATATATGTTATATGAATATAATGGGACCTAGAAAACAGTAACTCTTTTTCTTTTATCAGAAATATCGCTCATGAAATGTGAGGATTGAAAGACAAAATAAGAGAAGCAAGAGTTACGAGGTTGCTTAAGAACTTAAGAATCTATACACAATTCCAAACTAAACTCTTTATTTAATACACAGGGGTGGATTGTTCTCGTACTAGCAGCCATGACCTGCTAGAAGTGTTACTTTTCTTTTTGTCTGTCATTCTTAGATATTAGTGTCTGTAGTAAGGATTGAACCTTCTAAGAATCACATAAAGAAATAATCATCACTTCTGCTTGATCATAACTGATGAAATGAGAATAATCTACCCTGTGGATCAAATAACAGGTTCAGTTTGGAATTTTATATTTGTTCCCAAGTTCAACACTATCAAGTTCGAAAAGATGCACCTGAAGAAAGTCAGAAATTATATCGGGTGAAAAGTTGTAAAAATAACAACCAATATGAGAATAGGAGTCTAAATAATACAAATAATATAAAGGTTCATTCGATTCTTTAAAACAAAAGTAGTTTGCTACTGTAAAAAGTGGCTCTATATCTTTGTTCCCCACATTTCAAGTGGGTAGATAATAAAATTAAGGAACCATCAAAAGTGCTACTGAAAACACTCCTCTGCAGTGAGATGTCCTAATAAGTTTGAACTCCTCCCAGTTTAAAGAGAAGTAGCGCCGGCTCTGATCAGAAGAAAGTGTTACTGTCAACACTCATTATTATTCTTATTTCATTTTTATTTTATAAGTTTTTAGTGTGATAAATATGATAAATTCTTGTATAGAAGAATCGCTGAATGGATCAATAAAATAAACTTCTATTTCAAAAATAAAGTAAGACAAGAAAATGGTCCTTGTTGATGGTTGGAATTTCTTTTTGAGAAAAAAAAATACATGGAAATACAAGATATTCTAAAATAGATAAAGTTTCTACAGCATTTCTAATCTGATTTAGCATCTAATCAGTTTCTTTGATTTTTCCCGTTCGTTTCTCCAATTGTCAGCAGGTAATACAATGGAAATATCAATTTTTTGGCCTTTCAAAATCATTTGGGATCGGAAAATCCTACTCCAAATGAAAATCAAAATACAAGCAAGCTTTTTATTTTGTAGAATTTCAAGATAGACGAAGAAAACAAATAATTTTTGGAAAGAAATATATTCAGTATTCAATTCAAAGTTTAATATATATATATATATATATATATATATATATATATATATATATATATATATATATATATAAGTATGTATATATAAAAGTATATAAGTATATATAAAGTGTGTGTATGTATGTATGTGTATATATGTATACATATGTGTATATATATACATGTATATATATATGTGTGTATATATGTGTATATAAGTATATATATATATATATATATGAAAAAAGCGTATATACCAAGACAATACAATCAACTAATGTGATGTTATTTTTTATATTCGTCTTTATTGTAAATTAAGAAAAATCACTTATTCACTCATTGCTGAACAATTCTTATAGAAATTTAAGATGAAAATATAAAACATCTGATCATGTAAGTTCATTTGATCGTATTATTTTGATACATCTGCCGTTTCCATTCATCTCTGCATTTTTGCCAGATTTTATCCGAACTTTCTTCTTATATATATATACTTAAATATATGCATAAATATGATTAAGTATATACATAAATATGCATATGCAAATATACATGAACAGTAGTATGAAGCATACTTAGGGCAAGCAAGCTACATATAAATGCTTACATCTAACTTCTAGGTGTTTGCCAGGCTTACTACCAGTTAGCCTATTATGTGTAGCTAACTTGCCATAAGTATATATTATACTACTAGACTCTACTAATGTACTGAGCACTGTTGAAGTAAATAGTGAAACTAATATACATACATACATACATACATATATATTTTTTCTTTATTATGAATGTTGTTGTGGTCGTCTCTAATACATATAAATTCTACTTAAGCACTCAACAACAGAATATATATATATATATATATATATGTGTGTGTGTGTGTGTGTGTGTGTATACTTTTAAAGTTCACAATAATAGAAATATTACTTTTCAATTAGCAATGAAATAATATATATTTAAATCATATTTATCGAGTACTCAATTGTTTAAATAAGGAAATATATAACAGAGCTAATATGATTCTTTAAATTACTACTTACTTCACATGTCTCAACATTTTACTGGGTTTCATGAGAGACAATCGTCAGACAAGCAATACTTGAAAACCATTGTCTCTTTGCGGTATGAAACTCACTGTAATTTTGAACACGTGAGATTAGTTATGTGTGTGTGTGCTTTATTTACATACAATACAATTAAGATTTCACCATACGGCACACAGATTTCATGAATCAACCTTCAGCTAGTCTAAAGAATTAGCAGAAAACGGACACAGATGGAGTATATGAAAGTATATGAATAGGAAGAAGCTCTTTAAACCAAAGTCTCAACAGGTAATGTCATCGATTGTGTTTACTGATCTTAGTAAAAAAAATTATAGTGCATTGATCTTCATTAGAGATAGCCTGGGTGATTAAGTATATGACTATTATACAAAATCAATGTAAAAAAAAAAACATATAAAATATTATGTGTACACATATGACTACACAATTAAAGATGAAAGAAACAAATCTGACAATGTAAGTCTGTTTGATTGTATTATTTTGCTATATTTGTCACTTCCATTCATCTCTGCATTTCGTTAGATTTTATCCAAACTTATATGTATAAATATATACATAAATCTAATCTCTATATTAATAAAGTAGCAACAGGAATTCCCCTCTGGAAAAAAAAGTATTGTAGGTTTGCAACAACAGATGCCACGTACAAATTCAATACAGCTAGGCTAATAGACACTATCTTATGTAGCTTTCAAACATCTTTGCAGACACATTCAATCGTGATAATAAAATACTAGATCACATCCTAGGAGTAACACAATCACAATCGCAATATCCTTAAGGGAAAGGGTACCTATTTTTTCTTCTAAATATTTAGATCTATCACTGCAACCAGTTGACACTGGGAGGAAGTCTACACGTTTTAGAATCTCCTAGTACCTGCAGGTTATCGCCACAAATTTACACTAATCGCCAGTAACCAACAGTGCTGACAATCATAGACAGTGGCTTCTACTAGCTGCCACTGGAAAACAATGCCGGATAGTGGAAGCCAGATTATTTCATTTGGGCCACAGCCGCCAGTGTCTGCTATTTTCCAGGGACAGCAGTGACCTGACCACCACCAACAACCATAATTTATTTTGTTTTTGGAGAGAGCCTTTTAACAATTCTGTTCTGAATCTGTGTCATGCTTCCACCAGGCAACGCCGGTTAATGGGTCCTGCTAGTTACGTGTATAAAATATATAAGGGGCATGCAGCTTTAGCATTGGCCACAAAAGACAGTAACATGCTAGGCACTAAAATGAGGACAATGTTAATACTATACAGAAACCAATGTCTATGTGAAATTTATTTGCGCAGTGGAGCAAGAGGTATCAGCCTCTCAAAAATTGATAGTCAATATTTGAGATCCCATAACCCAAACATTATGACAAGAAACAAGAACCAGCAGAACAACCTTTATCACGAAATTGGACAAGAATTTTGGACAAAACTATCTTATAAATGAGACAGAAACACAAAACAAGTCATAGAAATAGCACAAAGAGTAGCCAAAAATACACCAAGATCTTCCATTGCACAAAACTGGAACAAATGGACCAACAAACGGCGTGTCAAGTATGAACTATCTCAAGACAATATAGATAAGGAAGGTTTTGTAAATTGTTTGAAAAGAGAGTCACTTCACTACGAGCAGGAGAGGATAATAATGGCTGCTCAAGATCAAAACTTTATGATCAATGTTTTTAGAAGGATGAGCAGTCTCAGCAATGACAATAAGTGCAAGTTCTACACAGGTAGAGAGTGTGAGCCACCTAACATTCAGTTATAAGGCGTTGCTGGGAGACAGCCACTACACAATACAACACAATGAAGTGCATAAATATGTTCACTGGACGATCTGTAAAAAGGTTAATATCGAATGTAAAAGTAAATCCTGGAAACATATACCAAAAAGAACAGTTGGAAATAAGTCATATACCATCCACATTGACTATGCAATCCCTACGCCTACATACCTAGAAAACTGAACTTTTAAACCTGACAATGATATGGAACAAGAGAGAGAAAGTAGTAACCTTAGTTAAAATCAGTATCTCTAATGATGCTGGCTTAAACAACGTTGAGAAGGAGAAGATAACAAAAAACTAAGGTATCATATATGACAGTAAAAGAAATTGGAATCTTAGGAAGATCTCCATTATTCCATTAATTATAGGAGCAACCAGATTTATGAAAAATAATTTCAAAAACTACCTGGCGAATATGCTCGATAAACAAAGTACAAGAGAAATACAAACAATTCCGATCAGAATCTTAAGAAGATAGTTAAAGTATCTAAAATAGTGAGTCAATGTCTGGCATTCCATAGGAATTCTTTTTTTAATCGAAAAACAAACTATTATTTCTGAAAAGGTTGAAAAATCATTAACGATATGATAAAAAAAAAAATCAAAGTAAAAAAAGTAAACGAAACCCATAGTGTTCTTTCTTATCAAAAACGCAAAAAGCAGGGACGTTTTTGAGACTTTTATTAAAGAGTTCTTGCCACTTGTGTCCTCCATTCCTGGCTGATGAGCGTTTAGGCTGTTTTCTGTTAGTTCTTTGGACTATTGAGTTTCGATTCATGAAATCTGGGTATCGTACGATATAGTCGTTAGTTGTATAGTATACAAATAAAGCATGCACTACAATTGAGCGCGCTTCTTCCTTACTGACATGGCGTATTCACTGTGTGTGCGCATGCGCGCTTTTAAAAAGAACTCGTTCAATTCAAAATAAATCTGATTTCTTTTAAACAGAAAAATAAAACTATATGTATCATGTTGCCTAATTGTGATCGTAGAATTCAGAAATATGTTAACAAAAATAAATCTTTTTCTTGGGGCGAGAGTTAAATTCAATTTTTCGAGTGAAGGTTCAGTTTGTAATGCTATAACGTAAACTGATCCCCTTGTCAAAATTTAAAATATTTTTTAAAAGATATATTTTTCTTTTGTTTTTCCGTTTTTTTGTTTTTTTTTATTCATTTACTTATATATTCATTTTTGTTTTTTTTTTACTAAAGGCGAATCGAAAAATAAAATAAGAGTAGCAATTACTGTCAACTTTTATAGAAAAACTGAACCCCACTTATAAAATTGAACAAATTGGGTCAACATTTCACATACGTTTTTGAGACGTCAGCAAACACGTTAATTTTTATAAAAAGCAGCTTAAACGTGAGCAAACTTTTAGAGAGCGGCGACATTTTAACAAGGAAGACAGAGAAGGGGGGTTAATATAAAAGGAAACACATTTTCAACTATTTATCGGCTTACAAAAAATCAAACACAAAATAAACAAATGATGGGTGAACTAAAAGAACACTAAACAAATAAACATACACACACACACGCAGACAGACACTAACATAGATATAAACACATTGTACAACACATGGAAAATATTTACATACACTAATATACGCTTTATACATGCATACGTATTTGTTTGTATTTTTGGTGGTTCTTATCTTCTTGTTATAGGTGATACAAGTTAACTTGCGATCTGAAAATAGTTCCACTTTGTTTAAGCAACCGAGATATTTATGGAACTTTCCCAGTTAAATAATGGTGTTGGTTTTATGAATGAGAGGATATTTGTGAATGGATATAACCAACATAGAATCATTTTTCGTAGGGGAGGGGTGAGGAGGCAAAGATAAAAACATGCTGGAATGAACTAGAAAAAAAATTAGGCGTTTGGTTTGGATTAAAAATAATAAGCAAATAAATAAATAAATTCCTAATTAGTTTAACAAAAGCTATAGATTAGCTTCAAAATATGAAAATAATGGATAATGATTAGGTTATAATAATGAGTTTTGATACTGACAACACCATAATAATGAGATCAGGTACCAATAAGCCTATAATAGTGAGATTGGATATTAATAAAGTTATAATAATTAAACTGGGTACTAATAAAACTGTGACAATGAGGTTGGATACTAATAACGCTGTAATAATAAAGATTGAGTACCAGTAAACCTATAATTGCGAAATTGAGTACTAACACATCTATAATAATGAGTTTGACTAATAATAAACTACAAGCAGACCCCGTGGAAATTCCACAGTAGTTGAAAAATTTTAAAACACATTATAGATAAAATAAATAATTAAAATAAAATAAAACAGATAACGACGAATTTAAAACAATTTTTAGCAATTTTTTTTTAACCCATTTACGTTAAAATGAATTGATTTAAAAATTTAGATTTTTTTCGATAAAAATTCAACGCACAACACATTGTTTTTTTTTTTCTGAATAATTTTTTTATATGAATTATAAAGGAACACATGTCAATTCATTTGCACATTTAAAAAAAATTAAAAGAAACTTACAGTCTCCTCTCAACATGACTTTTTTTTTAATTATAAAATAAAATAGCCAATTTGAAACTGTAAACAGACAGCCATGTTGTTTTTTTTAATTGCTTGTGAGATGTTTGTATTGGGTGAACCCAAAGCGACAGGTCTGCTCAGTCACGTGATCGGTGAGCAAATAGGGGAAAAATTATGGTCTAAATCTCTGACCGGTTTTATCTGATGAGAGTAAGTAATAAGGTCTTTTATTCTCACAAGATTTGGGAACTCTTTTTATATCAAAATGGGACCTTTGAACCATTTTAATTAAAACAATTCTAACTAGAAAACTCCCCTCTCACAAGAGGAGATAACTTTGTCATACTTATATTGGCATTGCAGCATATGTAGTTCAAGTTATTAATGCAAAATGACGATTAAAAAAATAACTATTACAGTATTGCAGAAGCAAAAAATATCTATTATCTCTTTTATTAAATAGTTTACATTCTTATAGGAATAACTAAAAAATTAAACTATGTAGTAAAGGCGTCAAAGACGGAGACCTTATCTTTGAATTATTAGTGATAGAGCATAACATTTGCAGATTATAAAATTATATGATTTTAATAATTAAAACGACTTGTTCAATATTTAGCCCACTGCCTATTCCCACCAAAAATCGAAGTCATTTTTTTTTTGCTATGAGAGTGCTATATATAGATTATATTTCCCAAAGGCTTATTCTCTGCTATCTAATATATTTGTGATTTTTTTTTCAGTTTTCTTTGAAAAATTATATTCAGATTACTAACATATTGATTAAGCTCAAAAATCTCAGGTTATAAGACAAAAAACATGGAAAAATTTAGTAGTTTAATTTTCTTTGTAAGTTTATCATACCCCTCCTCCTCTCAACGAAAAGCAAAATTCTAAAAAAAAAAAAAATGTAAAAAAAAAAATGTTTTTGCTCTCTCAAAAAGTAAAAGCGATTACGATACAAAGCCTCTGTTCAATCTCAAGAGACAACGAATACCACCCACTCCGTAAGGTTAGCTGCTTGTGTAATTGTGAGGCAAGAGTTGTACAATTACCAAACCACACCTCTCCTGAATCGGCAAGGAGAAATGCTAGACGACTGAAAATAATGCCGAGATAAGCAGAGAGCACATACAGCACCTGGAATACACAAATGGTCACCCATTTTAGTACTGACCAGGTTTAACGATGCTTAACTTTGGTGATCTAATGGGAACTGTTGTGTCAACGTTAATTATGCTGTATATCAAGCAATTATAAAGATTAATGAAAGTTGAAATAATTATTTCTCGACATTTCTATAGTTTTAATGAATATTTTTTTATGAAATTATGTAAGCATATGTTTATGGAAATCTTGCTTTTAGTAAAAGTAATTGCGGATGAGGCATCTAAAACAATAGGGATCAGTAAATGCCAATGAAGAAGTAATTTTAAATTGTAAATTTACAAAAGAAGAAACAGACGCGAAGTATGAAATTATTATTATTATTATTATTATTATTATTATTATTATTATTATTATTATTATTATTTAACGGATTGTCAGTTGGAAGCACACCTAAGGACACAATTAAAATTCCCTAGACATATAGTCTAGTGCTACCAGATCAGACTGTCTGAAGATACTGGCTTCCTGACCTAAAATGCATTATTAATGTTTTTATTCTTTTTCTTTGCAAAACTCAATGATGTTCTGCAAAGTCATAAACAAAAACAACGAAACACCATTTGAAGATATAAAGAACTTTAAACAAAACCTTTTTCCAAAATGACTTGATTCGGTATTAAATAACATCAAAAGGGTTGATACGTGGTAAAACAAAACACCGGGAAAATATATCTGAAAACGTAAACAACTGAAAGCATAAAACTTTTTCCAAAATGACTGGATTTGGCATTAAATAACCCAAAAAGGTTATTTTTGTTGTAAAACAAAACAACCAAATCAACCGTAGACATATAGGTGTAACATCACTCAGACCAGATCTAATTCTGTACTCTGACAGCAGAAAACAGTGCCTAATTTTGGATTTGTCTGTATCATGGGAAGAATACTTAATATTGGCAAATGAGAGGTAACCCCCCCCCCACTATTGTTAACTAGTCAAACAATGCTGATGGAATATATTGAAAAGCCAGTATGATCCAACACAAGTCATCTGTAGAGGTTTAATAAGACAGCCACTGTGCAGAACTCTTGCAAAAATAAAGACAGTGGAAGTAGAGAAAGTAAAAATGAAAGAAAAAAAAAGAGAAAGAAAAAAACTATTAAAAATGTAACATTAACTGTTTCCAAATGAATTTGGTTTAAAAGGACACAGCAATGGGAAAGGACATAAAAGACCTTAAAACATATAAATCCTTATGCATCGAACCTACTTATAAGTTATATGTGGAGTATTGTGATTGGTTGAGACTGGATAGATTTTTATTTTTTGTTATCTTCTATTTCACTTATATGCTTGACTAATGATAGTCAGGTTATCAGACAAACACTCGGGCGGCCTTTTTCTGAAAAATGTCAAATGAGATATAATAATTATTTTGACAAATTTTCATTTTCCAATCGGAGACAATCATGGACTAGCTTACTTGAAAAAGCCCTATTGAGTTGAAATAAATTTATAATGAGATTTAGTGAATTTTTTTGAGAGAGAGAAAGAGAGAGAGAGAGAGAGAGAGAGAGAGAGAGAGAGAGAGAGAGAGAGAGAGAGAGAGAGAGAGACCCGGACTTATCCTCTTATAAGAACACTGGTATAAACAGAACATGTATTGAATAAAAACAAGCAGCAAAATGCGATTAACTCAACTTAATACGACTATCGCAAGACTAAAAGTTATGCCACCTTTTCCTTTCTTTAGGAATTTTCTTTTTGAATCCGCATGTAAATAGAACAATGCTTAAGGCATGGAAAATCTCTCTCGCAAGCTCTGTCATAATTCGTCCGAGGGCAAATAAGTAAGCGTAGTAAACATTCTGCTATTCTTAGAAGTCAATCCATTATGCGATTATTACAGCTTACAGCGCAGAAGAGATTTAAAAATAGAAAATAAATAAAAATGTAAAATAACAAAACAACTTAAGATTTAATATTTTTTAAGTTCTTTGTGAAAATGTTTAAGTTAATGCTAAAAATACAAAAAAAAAAAATAAATAAATAAATAAAAATAAAATAAAATAAAATAACGTTCACTTTGACAGTTCCATAGCTTCTAAGTCGGCAATTGTGAGTGGGGCATCGATTTTCGTTTTGGCGATTTGCATATTTATTGGATTTTGATGTAATAAAATAAAAACATTGGTGCAATCACCCCCCTCTCTCTCTCTTTCTTTCTTTCTCTCTCTCCCTCTCTCTCTCTCTCTCTCTCTCTCGTCATAGTGTCAGAAAAGCAGGACAGAGAAAACTGAGTTTATGGCTTTCTCCAAAGAGCTACCACAAAATAGTATAAAAAAAACTGACTGGATACTTCCTGAAAAGCAATTACTTAGGAAAATCAGATTTATTTTTACGGATGGCCCTAATGACCTATACTTTTCTCCATGTCTCTTGAACACTCAGCCAGTTTAATAAGACTAAATCAGCAGTAACAGTGAAATATATATATATTACTTCAGTTAGTTGGAAGAGGTCAAGAGGGATCCATCCTGGAACTAAAACTTTATTTTGTTATGATTTAAATTTATATCCAAAAGCTCTTTTAAGGATATATGTTGTCTCTTTTATGGTTTCTACCTGTATTTCGCTACAGTTTGGTCTTTCAGGGACTATGTCTAAGTATTTATTAAGAAATTTTTTTCATTATGCGAGTTACTTCTATCACAACTGGTATTTATTTCTTTAAGAAACCAAGTTCTTTTTGAATTGTTCTTGAGGTTTTGGTATTTGGTGATATTTTTCGCATTAAGCTTTATTGAGGTCATAGTCACTTGAAACGGTTACATTAATAATGAATGCAGTCCGTTCAGATTTGTTCCATATAACAAAGTCTGGCTTCATGACTTTGTCTTCTATGCTTCTATTTGTCTGCATGTCTTTGTCATAGAACACTGTTACCTTCCTGTTCGATGTTATCGGCGAAGCTTCATGCAGGTGTTGAATATCACATGTGCATTTAAATATGTGATGCTATGACACGATTAAAAAAAAATAGAGTCTTTTGTAGAAGAGCCCCGTTACTAATAGAAAAAGGGCTACACGAAATGCCACTGTGAAACGCATAACAGAATGGTAGACAACTTCTCGGGATTTATATGGAAGCAGAAATATAAGGGCACCGATCTTTTTTCTGAAAATACTCAATTCCATGAATGGATTACAGAGTCCTAATAAAACGCTTTACTTTAACCTGTTTTTTATTTTATCAATATACCCGCATTTTATTTTTATTTCATTTAAATATTTTTTTAATAAAAAAAAAACAATGGGGGGAGTATTCTGTGAGTGAAACCCTTCTACACAAAATCCCTAAAATGCATCAGATAGAAAAACAAGAAAGAAAAATTGTTTTGAGAAAAAATCAGTAACGAGAAAAGGAATTAAAAAATGACAGTGCAAAAAGGAACAAGTGAAAAAGACTAGAATAGAACATTGAATGCCTATATTCTATTGCTGCTGTTGATTTAATAATGTCAGACTGAACTAGTTCCAGCAATATGTGAGAAACATACACTATTCGAAATTATTAGCCAGGTTGCCTATAAATGACATTGATTAGAGAAAAAAATACAAAATAAACGTAAAACAAAATACGATGCCTTCGTTCAGTCTCAAGAAACAATGGACACTCCTGTAAGGGTAGCTGCATGTGTAATTGTGAGGCAAGGGTTGTGCAATCATCAACCACACTTCTCCTGAATTGACACAACTTGGGTCCAGTGGCAAGAAGAGGCTCAAGACTAACTGGAAACAATGCTGAGATAAGCAGAGATACAACACATGGAATTCCCAAATGGTCACCCATTTTAGTACTGACCAGGCTCAACGTTGCTTAACTTCGATGATCTAACAGGAACTGGTGTGTCAATATGATTACGCTGTACAAAATAAGTCATGTAATATTGTAATTTAAAATTTTTAAGTTGATTTTCTCTGTGGAACAACTTATCATGATGATGACTACCATATCAAAGTGTAAAGCAGTTTTGAACAAAACTTCTGATTATATATGAATGTAAATAACTTCTACCTGTTTCTTTACATGGCTTTTTGCACTTTGCGTTTTGGTGAACGGCAGAATTACTTGCTTTTTGAGGGATAATTAAGCCATTTTTTGTACGAACAAGGTGTGTTTTTTTAATTCAATATCTTAGGACTTTACTTTACTAATTATCTTTGAAATAGACCCACAAAACTAATATTTATCTTTTAAAGGATTTTTACAATTAATTTATTTAACTTTAAAATTTAGCTGAATTGGTTAGCTCGCCATGAAAACATTTTTCACAACTTTTTTTTTCACGTGTACAAATATTATTTTCCTTTATGAAATTAACTTTAGTCTGTAATCTTTCAAATATAATCAAAAAGTAGTCGGAAACCTACAAAAAATTATGATAAATAGGTTTTCAAAACTAGGTCCCTCTATCTTTATCCACCCATTTTTGCCCGTACCTATATAACCATATTGTGTCAGCAATTTTTTTCTTGTTCTCACATAACGCTCAACACTTGTAATTTGTAAACAAATTTTCCCAATTTTCTACAGTATAACATTTTTTTTACATAAAAATCTTTTTGTTGCATAAAACTGAAAAGCTGTGGCTGCCAGCGATTAAATCACTGAAATAAGTTTCCATTTACAAGACTTAATAAATTAAATGGTAAATATTGGCTTTAGCTACAACAGAACACCAAGTACTCAAATTTTTTTTTTTAGGGGTATTCCAGGTTGCTGACAATGAATCTGATGATAAAATAAACTGAGCGCATGGTAGCATAAACAAATTTACATTAGGTCCACTTGCACAATTTTCTTTAAAATGATGACTTTCGGCTATGCTGAAAACGAATATCACAGTTAACTTTATAGTAAATATTTACATTAGGTCCACCTCCACAATTTTTCTTTAAAATGACGACTATGCTAAATCAGAAAATCTAAGTGCGATAAACAAATCTACTTTTCTGTGATCGTCACTGCCCCTCCCAATAATAGTATTATCTATACAACTCGTCATTTAAAAGAACAACGTGGAGGTGGACCTAATGTAAATATTTACTAAAAAGTTATCCACGCATATAAAATTGAGAAATTATCAATAAATGGTTCATTTTCTTTTTAAAAAGTTCAAAAAGTTAAGCCAATATAAGTAAATAAATAACAAAAAAATGTTATCACAGCATGCCTTAGCCTTTGTAAAGGAGCGACTAATAAACACATAGGCCAGGTCACTCAATGCTCAAGGAGTACCAAAAAATGTAGAATACCACTTTTGTTTAGGAGAATTTTGCTGAAGACTTATTTAAAAAAAGATATTATTATTATCATTATAATAATAATAATAATAATAATAATAATAATAATAATAATAATAGTATTAAGTAGTTTTATATAGTAAAAATATCTACTTAAATTCTACATTTACATGAAAATATAGCTTACATGTATATAGTGCCTAGCAAAATTTCAATCTTGAATTTGTGTGTCTTATCCGTTCCAAGACAGACTCAACTGGGAAAGTGGTTTCAATAATATTAATTTTTTATAATCTTTTATTGCTTTTTATCTTTATCCATCCCCTACTATATATTTAGAACTTGTTTTTATAACCAGTAAAAAGGTAGCAGCCTCAACCAATAAACAAACAGAGACTTCAAAATTCAAAGGACCGTTGTCACCAAAGCTTGTCAGGCATAGAGGTGATAAAACTTTCACTTAGTCCACTAACTTATTGAAAAACCAAAGTATTTTTTAATACCTTTTAGCACTTTCTTGACAGATTTGTCAATGCTGAAGGACTTGACAAAACCCTAAAGGTCATGTTTTATGTTTTTTTTTTTCACACAGCTCAAATAAATCCATATCACATTTTTATGTTATTAGGTTTTACTTTTACTCATAGGTTAAACATAAATATTCTTCATTTTATATTTTAGTATCTGCAATAGAAAAGAGTAACATTTTTTGGAAAGTTTTCTGATTCTGATAACTCAAAAAGTTCCGATTTCCAGATTCCAATTAATTGTTACAACAATTATATCACTTTTTTCCGTAACAAAATCTGTGTTGCATTAAAAAAAAAAAAAAAGAAAAAAAAAATGAAGAAAATTCAATTTCATCAACATAAATTTTTTTATATGGATTTTGTTACCATGGTCTTTATGTATATATTAATCAGCATTAAAATAGCATTACAAAGATATCAGACATGACCATATTGTGAAATATCAAAATGTTTTTATATGAAGTAGCAGGTACTACATTCCACCATTTTGAATTTAGCCCATTTCTTTAAAACGCTCGTAGAAATGGTTCTAGTGGAAAACCCATCATGAAATTTGGAATATATACTGGCAGAAGATAGACAAATCTTTTGCCAAAATTACAAAAAAATTAAAATTACCCTTTTTAAGATAATTCAGGAAAAAGGTCAAGGTCAACATTTTTTTAATTTAACCTTGAAAAAAATATCCCCGGATAAAATTGTAGATCTATCAGAGTACTTTAGAATGATAGATGAATGAACTTTGTAGCCCCATAAATAACAGAGATATCGTCTTTAAGTTGGTAACCTCTCCATAAAAATTGACATTTTTGTAAAAAGGTCTAGGTCATATCTCATAAACCCCCTTGACCTTGAGATGTGTAACGGGTGTCATTCAATTCCTTTCATGAAGATCTATTAAGTGTAGCAAATTTGAAAAAAATCCGTGTTGGACATGGTTTAACCCCTTGTTGATTTGACATGGAATGAGCCAAATATATATATATATATATATATATATATATATATATATATATTACAGCGGTGAATTGGTAGCAACAGTAGTTGATGAAGCGACGTGGTTGCTATGGAAATGTCGCTCACCTCCTTACGTTTATTTTTTACGATTTTGAACACCAGTAAGTTCATCATAACTTGTTTTACTGAACGAAAATCGAAAAAAAAATTTTCACAATATAGCTGAGAAGGTGATCTATAAACTGTAATAATTGTTTGAAATTTGGTCGAAAAATTAGTAAGCGGTGATGCTTTAAATGACTAAAACTGCCACTTAACCATATATTCAAACACGGTAGTGTTTGAATGATTATATATATATATATATATATATATATATATATATATATATATATATATAGAGAGAGAGAGAGAGAGAGAGAGAGAGAGAGAGAGAGAGAGAAATAGAGAGAGAGAATACCTTCTCTTCTGGTTTTAACATTATATTAGAGTGTGTGTGAGAAGGAGTTAGAATGCCGTACTTAAAGGCAGAAGTTATGTTCGCCTGAACTCCTTTTTTCTTTTTTTACTCTTATTTTGTCCACAAAACGAAATGAAATATTTCAACTTACAATATTACATAGACTGTTTCGTTTTACCTCTTTTTTCTGTCATCTACTTACTTTACGAAACTTAGAACCCCAAGAAAAGCCGAATACCTTTAATACTACTAATAATTAAAATATGAATTTTTTCATTTCTCAGTTGTTTAGTTAAAATTTATTTGGTTCTATGACGGTTTCTTGTTTTGTAGTTTAATTTGAGATTATCAAAATTGGAATTAACAATAACAGTGAGAATATAAGTGTAGAATATTATTAAATGTACATTTAAAGACGAAAATAAAACATCGCCATAAATGATAAAAGTCAACCAGATACGAAGGCTTAATGCACATGTTTTAATAATGGACGAATAAAAATAGAAGTTCCAACATCTCTTCTTCCAGTAATCACTTTTCCTTATTCATATACTGCGTTCTATTTAAAAAAAAAAAAAAGTATCACATCTAGAGTAATCCTCTACACACAATACACCAACCGCGTCAAGAGGAAGTGATGATCAAGTTGTGCCAAAGACAAGTATCGATCCAAGAATGCTAATATAATGAATGGGATCTTGCCAGATGTCCTTATTTAAAGCAGAAGATGCTGCAGTTATTATAATCGAAGAGTTTGACTACAAAACGCAACCATGATAATTTCTTACAATTGAGGAAATTAGACTATAAAAATACGAAAATTGCAATTCGATCGGAAAACGCATATGTTACTTGAAAGCAAGAAACTTAGGCAGATTACACATTATTTAAAACATTATTTGGGGTGTGCTAAAGTGATTAAATGTGAAACTTTTGATAGTGGAAAGTTAACCATTTGGAAAATGACACCAGCATTTGCTTGATTGACTGGTTGCTGTGTTTTACAGCACATCAACCTCTAATGAGTCATTTTATAGCGGATCGGCTCACTTATCTCTATCCTTACAAAGTTAGGTATGTTCATATATTTGTATTTACATGATCAACTCCTAGACTAATTAACCCAACATTATGAATTTTGTAACACAGCTGCTACCTATAAGAGGTACAAATGTGGCCTATATTTAGTTTTATTCAGTTTCATGTAAAAGGGAATAAAATTCAGACTAAAAAAGCAAACTAAGGAATTTTATTAACATGACACTAGAAAGCGTTTTGGGAGATGAAAATAAATAAGAACGGCGAAGATATGTAAATAATCCTAATGTGGTGTCTCTTTTATTGTTTCACACAAGCTTAAAAACAGGCTTTCGTTACACCTGCTGCACTTGATAATGTTTATTTTTTTATGTATTTAACAACATAATATTTTTCAAAAGAATGCAAGTTTGACAGAATTTGAATTTGAACCAGATTAATGCACATGCAGAGAAGCATTTAAAAATACTATAACTTTCATAAAAAAGACCGTATCTTTTGTTTCGGACAAAATTTTTAATAAGGGATTAAAACATAAAATTTTAAGGAGGGCCCTAAAGCTGGAAGACTCCACCAGGCTTGGCAACCTCTGATTGGGGAGTTTGGTGGTAGGTAGATTTGGCTCTGCTTATAAACTATCATGAGAATCTAAATAAGAGTTGGCAGTGGTGATGTGGATGACAACACGGATTGACGACATTTCATTTATGGATGTTGGCAACCTTCACATAATCTCTCCTATAAGCATTTGATTTTTAAAAGGGATCAGGTAAACCAATGCCAACAACAGAATGAAGCCAGTTAAAAAGTCATACCATGCTAATTCATACAAATTTATTTTTTAATAATTAAATATGATTGGTTATAATCGGTTAACAATTATTTTCATGATCTATACTATACAGGGCGTCCCAAAATGTAACCATTTATTTTGATACTAATTTATATTTCAAAATAGGCAATTACTTTTGGGACAGCCTATATTTGTAGTTTGTCTGTTTATGTCAATCAGGGGATGCAATTGAAAATAAAATTCTATACCAAGATCAAACAAGTTTTTGTTAGTAAAATTTAATCACGAATCCAATGGTGGTATTGAATGTGAATTATGGTTTTATAAAACTATTATGAAATTTCTTGTTGGACATACTTCAACAGCAAAATTAATGGCTTGCTTTATTTTTGTTTCATTTCTAATATGAAAACTGAAAATTTAGAAACAAATGGTAATATAGGATTCATAGCTGGAAGTAAGATTACACACGGTTTCTCATTTATTCCCGGGCAACACTACGCATGCAAAGTTATTGGCCTTTGGGTCAAGATCAGAGTGTAGTATCTGTTCTTCAGATGCTGCACTTCAATTTCTTGTTCTCTGTCAGTGGAGGAGAAATCCTCCACGACTGAGACAATTTTTATTTTTGTTTCTTTTCTCCACATTAAAAAAACGACCCTGGTGTCTAACTCTGTCCCGTGGGGAGACATTGCAAATAGGAACACTAGATATATCTGCTGGTAAGAGTAATGAAATGAATTTCTATTATTTGGATTCTTTGAACTACTGTTGGTGTTATTTTCACAACGTTTCGGTCGATGTAACCTCCGACCTTTTTCAGGTGTATCTTGTAACATAGTGGATAAAGTACTTGATAAAATTCAGTTGCAAAGTTGCAAAGTTACACTCTTCTGGAGGTTGAAGGTTCAATCCTCAGTGCGGACGATACTCAAAATACAACTGCGAATTGCTTAGGACTTCTACCCAGTCACGGCTGACGGAACAAGAGCATGCTACTCCCATAGATTGAATAAAAAGTTCTGTGCAGATTTTTTATTGCATTTTCACCCCAAACAAAGCACAGTGCCACTTTAATGCAGGGGGCTACTATCTGGGGCATAATTTATAAGAGTACTATGTAGGGAGTCGAGCAGCACGATGTCTATTTACATTGCACTTCAACTTCTGCATGTCAGTACAGTCAAGGAAGCAGGGACTCAAAAGGGAATTCAAAAGTCTAGTAGCGTGGCTACCGTAATATGATGGCCTAGCAACGACTATAATTTAGTCTGGTGACGTCATGAACATCGGTCTGTTGAAATTTGGTCACGTGTCTCATGACTAAACCGGAAGTTGGTTTAAAGTATTGGAGGGTTAAATAAATTTAAAAATGCCGTCGAGATGTATAATTCCAAAATGCTAAGGTAACTCCGAAAATGGACCAAAAGTTACCGTGTTTTCATTTCCCAAAAGAAAGGAAATAATTTACCAGTGGATTAATGCAATAAAAAGAAAGGATTTTACTCCATCTAAATATAGCAGAGTAAGTGTTAAAATGTTTGAGATATTAAAAAAAAAATGCGCCTTTTTTTATTTTTATTTATTTATTTTTTTAGGAAGTATTTTAAAATAAAAATGAAAGTATGTATATAAAAAATGAATCTAACATGTAATTTATGTGCTGAAATAATAAATTATTATTTAGAAACTTATTTAAAATGGGGAGCATGGTGAAAATATTATGTACTTTCACCTAACAATTTAATAAAAGCGATATTGTAAAAACGGAATTCCTTGTTTAAATAATTCTAAATAAGAAAAATCATTTATCTTTTTAGTTCAACTATTTTACTGTGCAATATTTATATCAGCATGAAATAGATTAAACTTTTAAAAAAAGTTTATGACCGTTTTTGTTATCCCAAAAGCTTATTAATAATATTTGTAGTAAATGTCGTGGCTCCTGTAGGTGTCAGAATTTTGGAGAATATACTTCCAAAATAAACTATTAAAATTGTTTAAAATAATAATAGAAATATTATTTTTTATTTAAAAAAAAGTGTTTACAAAATGCCGGCAATAAAAAAATAATACTTCTATTAATTTTTAAACAATTTTAATAGTTTATTTTGGAAGTATATTCCATAAAGAAAATAAACAACCCACCATAAACGGAGAAATTACGAGTTTTGTATATGTTATTCGCAGTTTTGTGTTAGGGTTGTCAAAAATTCCCCCAAAATTCTGATACTGCTAGTGGCGCTGTAAACGAAAATAACGTTTAAAATTACGGCAAATGAGTAGTTTCCAAGATATGAAGAAATGTTAGTTTTAAAAAATGGGGGATCACTTTTCTATAAAAATTTAACGTAAAATGAGCACCCACTTTATGACCATCGTTTTTTTTTTTTTAGGGCAACAAATAAAAGCGAAGAAAAATGAGTATGGCCACCTTTATGTTGGGGGTTGGGAGTCAATGTACAATGAACACAGTTTAATGTAAAATGAACACCCCTTTTCAAAAAGTGTAAACAGAATTTTTGTCAGGGAGAGGGGGTCAACTGTAGGTGCTCATTTTACGTTTAGTTGTATTCATTCCTACATCAAAGAGGCACTTCGCCTTGTTTGAGGCGAAAATGTAATTTTAAAAAAAATTGCTCGGTGCCCATGTAAAAAAAAAAAAAAAAAATTGGCCATAAAGTGGGTGGTCGTTTTAGGTTAAATTACCCCCCCCCTTTTTAACTAACATCTCTTTATATCTTGGAAACTACTATTTTGCCGTAATTTTAAACGTTATTTTCGCCCCCCAAAACCTATAAAAGTGGTAATTTAAAAGGATTTTTCGAGGGTGGACTAATTCTGCACATTTACCTTATTTTTTTATTTTATCGTTTTTTGTCATGTAATTTTCTTTTTTTGTATTAAGTCAAACATGGTACTATTTTCTTTTAAATTATTTCTTTAGGTATGTGAACTTCATTTTCGACCTGAAGACATACAGCGAGAGGCATCAGCATTTGATGAAAGGACTGGAAAGACAATAAGTGTTAAATTAAAAAAATCCCTATCTTAAGGATGGTGCCATTCCTCGAATATTACCAAACTGTTCCTCCTATTTATCGTCATCAACCACTTTTAGAGAGTCTCCTAACGCAAAGAGAATGCGTTTAGAAAATTCTGCTCTTAAGCGTGCATTATGTGAAAGTGTTGCTGACGAGTTAGAGTTACGGAAACGTAAAACTTTCCATAATATTGATGATTTAGAAAAAAATTAACGTTAATAGATAAAAATTATTGGACTTCTATTAGGCAAGACAATACCATCATTATATGCCATATAAAGAGATGCCTATGCCCAAAAATAAAAATGTCTCTGGTGATTGAACCGGACTTGGCCGTTAGAGTATTCTGTAGTGATGTGAAAATGAGTGCTATAGGGGAGTCTAGAATTCCTAAACATGTAACAGAGGAAAATACTCTGCAGATTTTGAGGAAAACATGAAAAAATGGACATCGAAGAACAGGAAATGAAAACTTCTAATATAAGTTTTTTATCAAAATTAATCTTATCATTTTTGCTATTAGTGCAAGATGAATCATTTAAATATTTTAATGCCACTAAGTTCATATATGAACAAATTAACATAATGACAATGAATAAAGTTAATTATTCGAGTGAAATGATGGTATTTTCTTCCTTATTATATAACTGCTCCCCTAGAGGGTGCAGACTGTTAAGAGACACTAAAAATGTAATTTTACCATGCTATTCAACCATTTGAAGATTAACCTTATCAACTTCTATGAATCCTGTCATTGAACAACACGATAACAATTTTGTCATGTATATTAAAAGTAAGTTCAAGTTACTAATGCAGAAGGACATCACAGTATCTTTACTTGTTGATGAAATACATCTCAAACCTTATCTTGATTATAAAGGTGGTAATATTGTTGGTTTAGCTAACAACAGCAATGAACTTACCACAAGTGCATTTGCTTTTATGCTTAGCAGTGTATTCTCACAATATAAGGATGTTGTGCATGTTATGCCAACTAAATGTATTCTAGCTGAGAACTTATTTGACATAATTAAACATGTAATAATCGGCTTAGAAGATATAGGGTTTAAGGTATTATCTGTTATTACAGATAATAATGCAATAAATAAAAAAACTATGTCTTTCTTTTGTAGCCCATCAAAGCTTTCAATTGTATATCCCCATCCAGTTAGAACGTTTAGCTCTCTTTTCTTCTTATTCGACTCAGTGCATATATTAAAATGCATTAGAAACAATTGGCTTGGCCAAAAAGATGAACATAAATGCATGATGTTCCAAAGTTTTGTTATAATGGAAATTATGAATTAGATAAGATCCAAAGTGCTCCATTTTCTAGTTTACATAAACTTTATGCCCTAGAATCTCGATCACTTGTGAAATATTGCTATAAGTTGACTTCAAAAGCTCTTTCTCTGACTACTTTTGAAAGGCAAAATGTTAATTTGGTTTTGCAAATTTTCAACGAATATACTATTCAAGGTTTGCTAACCTTAGGAAAACAGGGATGCTTGCCAAATTATGCAGAAATCGCAGAATACATTCAAATATTTTATATTTGGTTGACAATACTGAATGTGAAAACACTATATAAAGGTTGTCGACTTCGTAATAAATATGCTAACCCACTTACATTAAATAGTGATAGTTATAGTATCCTAAATGTGTTCTGTGACTGGTTAGAAACTTGGATTAGCATTCCTGGAAGAACTGGTAAGTTAACAAAGGAAACATGTGCTGCTTTGCACCATACTACTTACGCAATTTTAGAATTGACTAAATATTGTATAAATGTACTGAACATGGTGTATATATTACCAGGAAAGTTTCAGATAGATAATCTTGAGGCAAGGTTTGGACAGTATCGACAACTTAGTGGAGATCAATATAATATATCGATACGTCAGGTGTATGAATGTGAAAAAAAAAAACTCAGAATGTTGTCAGTTTTAAAATTGAGCTTATCAATTAATAATTGAACTATTGAATTGAAAAATTTAAAAGAAACTAACTGTGATGAAATGACAAGGGAGCGAGAGTTACATATTTATAAATTTAACATAGATGTAACAGAAGATGATGTTAATCAATGCAAGGAAGTACTTCCTGTTATATTATACTTAGCAGGTTATTGCTGTCATGCAGTTTTCAAAAAACTGAAATGCAATAGCTGCAAAAATTTAATATCCGAGAGAGAAGCTGTTAAAGATATAGCTGAATTAAACAGCTACTTTCAGGGTATTAACAGAGGTTCTCTGCTATACCCAAATGATATATAACTAATAATTTTGTCTTATATAATTATATAGTTATAAAAAAAATTTCCAAATGCGATTCTTTTTTACATTCGATTCATCAGAGAAAATTAGTCATGTACATAACTTTAAATATTTTGGCTGATCAAAATCGATTGTTTCATGTTGACTCTTGTGATGAGGGTCACATTATTCAGCAAATTGAAAAAATGTTGATATGGAGCTCATCGAATTCCCTTATAAACAATTTTTGTCGCAAAGAGAATGACAATATTAGTAAAAAAAAAAAATATCAGAAAAAGAAAAATTCAAACTTTTAATTAAATTATACAACAGATTTTTGAAAAGTTTTAATATTCAATGTTTGAAATATTTCTGCCTTAGTAACTTTGTTTATACTAACATTTGTTTGAGTTTAATTTTTAACTTATTGTTTGTTATTCAGTTAAACTAATTGTTCGTTATTCAGTTAAACTAATTTATTGTTCGTATTTCAGTTAAACTAATTTATTGTTCGTATTTCAGTTAAACTAATTTATTGTTCGTATTTCAGTTAAACTAATTTATTGTTCGTATTTCAGTTAAACTAATTTATCGTTTGTTTTTCAGTTTTGATTTTTAAAATATTGTTTTTTTTTCATTTAAAAAATATTTATTGTTCATTTTTCTTTATTTCTATTGAATAACCTTCAGTTTCATACAAATCAAATAGTATTCCTTTTTTTAAAAAACTTTTTAACAACTTTTCTCCCTTTCAATTCGTTTTTTTATTATTAATATTGGATGAGTTTCAGTACAAAGTATCATGTTTATTTTTTTTAATCCAATTTTGAAGTTTTCTAACACTTTCTGTAAAAAATGTCTGCTCATTATCGACAGTCTGTGTTCCACTTAACTTGCTTGCTAGGACCTATGGCGATGACATCATTTTTCAGCTGACATGCCATCTATGACGATGGTCACGCTAGTAGTCCCTGGGAAGAAACTATCTGAGTAGAAGGTTTTCTGACATCAGGGGATTTCTTCTGTGTAGAGATGGGATTTTGCTATTTGTCGGGTTTGTCAGGGGTATTTATGCCGAAGGAGTACAAGGGCTTGTAGTTCGTCAGAGCACCTACCATTAAAATACTTGTAAAACAGGCAGAGAGATGCAACATTTCATCGATGGGACACAGGTTGAAGCCTAGTTGACAGTGAGGGATCTATTAGGTTGGCAAATCTCTTTTGAACCGAGTCTAAGAGTGAAAGACTAACATGAAAACAAAGTCAAAGGTTACGTTGGTAAAGTAACACTCAAAATGAAAACGATAAATCTGAAGAATCCAGATAATGTGAATAATCAATCCTCATCTAAAAATTTCAGCAACACAAAAATAAAATGGAATGCTCTTACAAAAGAAAACTCTTAAAAATGAAAAGATTCTGATTTACTATAAATTCAAATATGATTGGTCCATCGAAAACAGCACTTAATGATTTATGTAAGAAATCATTTTACAGAGATTTTTGAATTCTATAAGTATTGAATTTATCGTAATAGTTAGAATGTATGCAACAAAGAAAAGGAAGATATATTATAAGTATTCTATTTATTTGCTTTTCTTGATACGAAAAATATTAGAGGTTAAGTATGTATGTAAATTTTGCCATCAATTTGGTAATCCATCTAATTCAAAAGAATATCTTGTTATTCATTGATTGGTCTTTTCGCAAGTAAAATCAATGTGTATTCCAATCATTTCTAGGCAATATTTCGATTTTGATTCTTCTTCCATGAAATATCGTTTAGAGATATTGAAAGAGAAACTGAGATTTGTCTAGTTGAAGAGTAATTTCTAACAATGTTATGGCAAACCTCATTAGAAATTAGTTTACACACAAAGTGATATTAGTGATGGAATGATTAAAATATTTTTCCGGATTTCGATACAATTGCCGATTAGGATTACAATTCATTTTAAATCTTTAAATATTACTATAGAGTTGGGTTTTTTTTTTATTTATTTTCGCACAAAACCTGTGAAATTTGTGCAGAAAACTTATATATATATGCACACACACTATTAAAACTAACATATATTCACTATTAAAACTAACATATATATATTCACTAATAAAACTAATATATGTATAAATATTATGTAAAATTTCAAATGTTTAGACCCAAAATTTGCTGAATAGTTTGCTAGAGACCGCAAAGGTCAAATCTTTTGAACTTTGACCTCTTGGTAGTGAAATTCTCGGCCAAAAAAAAAACGATTAAAAAGCTTGCCCTATGTCTGAATACACTTTATGTAAAATTTCAAATGTTTAGACCAAAAGTTGACTGAGAGGTCAATTCTTTATTAACTTTAACCCCAATTTTGACCATTTAACATTTATTATTTTTGCTCAAATCAAATTAAAAAGTTTGATCAATGTCCAAGGAACCTACATCTAAAATTTCAAGTGTTTAGACTCAAAATTTGTGGCAGAGTTTGGTAGAGTTTTCAAAGGTCAAATTGTTGAACTTTGACCACTTGACAGCCAAATCTCTGACCGAAAACCAATTAAAAAGATTTTCCAAAATCTTAATACCCCTTATGTCAAATCTCGAGTCGGTAGACTGAAAATTGACAAAGTAATTTGGTAGGGAAATGTACACATATAGACACACACAGACAAACAATTTCACTTTTATAGATATACTAGCATTTCAGCCCGGCGTTGCCCGGGTGTTTGGAGGTGTATGCTAAGCAAAAAAAAAAAAAAAAAGAGGTCAATTTTAAAAAAAAATTGACCCCTATTATTACCCCTTAACATTTATTGTTTTGGGCTCAAATCAAGTTTTTTTAAGTTAGATCCATGTCCAATGAACCTATATCTAAAATGTCAAGTATTTAGACCCAAAATTGTCGGAGGAGTTTGGTAGAGTTCTCAAAAGTCAAATCGTTGAACTTTGACCCCTTAACAGCCAAATGTCTGGCCGAAAACCGATCATATCGATTTTCCCAAATCTCAGTAGCCTGTATATCAAATTTCGAGTCTGTAGACTAAAAATTAACAGAGTTATTGCGTAGGGAAATGTACACAGACAGACAGACACACACACACGTTCACTTTGATAGATAGATAGATAGATAGATAGATAGATAGATAGATAGATAGATAGATATACAAACACTATTAAAACTCTACAAATATTGTTTTTTTTTTTTTTTTTGCTTGTCTCTATAAAGAGTGGATGACGTTGTTGTTTTGTAATGTCATCCATTAAAAAAAAAACACTTAGATAAGAGTGCACAGTGGATAACATCACAAAATGAAGATATCATCCATCAATCCAAAATAAGAGGAAGGGGGCGGCGTCTTGTCTCCACTTAAACTCTGTTAATTATGCTTGTTTATTATCTTGAATTTGATTCATAGTTATTGGACACTAATTAAGCATGAATCTCTTAATTAAAATTTCTTCATTAGATCCTTTAAACTTAAGCATTAAATTTTATACACTTTCCAGAATAAAAATTGTGTGGTGGATTTAGAACAAATTCAGTATCATTATATCTTGATTTTAATCTTCATAACAAGACATAAAAGTAATGAAAAACAATTTGTTAAGAAAATAATTTACTTGTCTTGAGACAGATATTCATATATATATATATATATATATATATATATATATATATATATATATATATATATATATATATATATATATATATATATATATATATATTAGTGTTGGACGATTAATCCGAATCGGAATTGGAAAAATCGGAACTTTTGAGGGTATCTGAATCGGTATTGGAAATATTTTCGCCCATTTCCCGATGCCAGAAACGATTTTTTTTTATTGTTTATTTTTGTTTGAAATTTAATTTTTCATTATTGGTAGTAATGAAAAAGAAATGATAAACCCTTATTGATTTTAAAATGCTAATTACAGTCCAGCACGCAACTGTATTTTTATGTTTGCAGAAATATATACATAACATGGTTTTTTTTTCGGTAATCTGAAAAATAATGAAAGAAAAACAACTCTACAGTTAAATATTTAGAGGTTTTAAAAAAATCGGAATCGGTAATTGTATCAGAATCGAAAATTTAATAGAGAATCGATAATGAAATCAGAATCGGAAATTGGACAGAAAATCAGTAATTGTATTGGAATCGGGGAAAATATTAAAATCGTTCTATCACTAATATATATATATATATATATATATATATATATATATATATATATATACTAGCAAAAGTACCTGTCGTTGATTGAATTCAGAAACAGCCTACAGAAAATGGACTCTGATTTATGAAAGTATATAAGGTTATGAACAGGAAGGGTTGTAAACAGATAGCTTCGAATTTGAGGATATCAAAACCAAAGCAAAATATGATGAAAGTAAAAATAAAATAGATACACCCCATAATTTATTATACCATACCTGTTCACACTGAAACACTTATCACAATATTCTGTGGATCTATATTAAAAAACCTTGTTAAGCTTTGTGACATATTTCCATTCTATGGAGGTCATGTGCGAACGAACACCACATAATGTTATTATACCATATTTCTTCAAACTGAAGCATAATTATCAAAGTATACTTACGCAGATAGATATGAAAAAAAAAAAGAGTGCGACGTTAACCATTGGGCCACCGCGAGATGCTAACGGAAACACGTTTGAATTTATTTAATTACTTAAATTAGCAGGTGCACATTTTAATGACTTAATGAGGTCAACTTCTGACTGCGGGGTATCATTTAGTGCGAAACGCTTTTTTTTTTCCAAGATGTTGGGGGTAGCGGGAAATAGCTCCACTTGTTGAAATTGAATAGCAATTGTCTTCTGATATAAAGAAATAATATTTCCACATTGAGTAAAGCTGATTGCTTTCAGACATTTCCGGCGATCGAGACCGGAAAAATAACGCAAGAATTAGTGTCGCTTTTATTATAGGAAAAGGCCTAACCCACATGCGGCGAGCAAAAAGTGTTGAATATTTATTTTCCCGAACTCAAGCAAATTAAATAGATAGGCGAGCTCCGTTGTTAACTCTGAGATATTACGATTTACATGTGATATAAAAAGTTTAAAAAAGTTGTTAGGCGACCGACCGCTTCTCTGAAAACCCCTTTTGTAGACATACAGAAAAAGCGAACACATATACACACATACATACATATTCACTTTTATATTTATAGACTAGCGAGGGGTACCCGACGTTGCCCGGGTGTTTGTAGGTGTGTGTGGTTTTGGGTAAATCAAAACTCGCAGGTGCGGGGTTTAAAATAAAAAAAAAAATGTTTTGGTAGGTAAGTATGAGGATCGAACCCGAACCTTTGAGGCAAAGTTGGAAATTAAAGTGTGAAAAAAAAAAAGAGTGCAACGTTAACCATTGGGCCACCGCGAGATGCTAACGGAAACACTTTTGAATTTATTTGATTGCTTGGATTTAGCAGGTGCACGTTTTAATGACTTAATGAGGTCAAGTTTGACTGCGGGATAGTATTTCATTTACTGCTGGAACGCTTTTTTTTATTTTTATTTTCCCAAGATGTTGGGGGGGGGACCAGCTCCCCTTGTCCAATTTATATAGAAATTGTTGTCTGATATAAGGAAAATATTTCCACATTGATAAAAGCTGATTGCTTTCGGACATTTCCGGCGATCGCGACCGGAAAAATGCCGCCAGAATTAGTGTCGCATTTATTATAGAAAAAAGCCTAATCCACATGCGGCGAGCGACAAATGTTGAATATCTTTCTGAAGTCGAGCAAATTAAATAGGCAAGCGAGCTCCGTTGTTAACTCGGAGATATTATGATTTATATGTGATAGAAAAAGTTTTAAGAAGTTGTGAACCGACTGACCGCTTCTCTGAAAAAAGCCTTTTGTAGACATACAGAAAAAGCGAACACACATATACACATACATACATTTTCGCTTTTATATTTATAGAAATGAAAAATTTTATATTTATAGTTATGAAAAGGAAGGGTTGTAAAGAGATAGCTTCGAATTTTGGGGTATCAAAACCAAAGCAAAATATGATAAAAGTAAAAATAAAATAGATACACCCCATAATTTATTATACCATACCTGTTCACACTGAAACACTTATCATAATATTCTGTGGATCTATATTAAAAAACCTTGTTAAGCTTTGTGACATATTTCCATTGTATGGAGGTCAGGCACGAACGAACATCCCATAATTTTATTATACCATATTTCTTCAAACTGAAACATAATTATCAAAGTATACTTAGGCAGATAGATATGAAAAAGTCTTTATTAAAGTTTGTGCCTATTTCCATTCTATGGAGGCCAGGCGCGAACGCAGACCCCACAATTTTATCATACCATTCCTATTTAAGTTAAAACATACTTATCAAAGTATTCTTATGTATATCTATATCAAAAACACTTGTAAACGTTTTGTTTTTTTTAATTTTTAAATCTTTTATTTCCATACTGTGTGGACAAGGCGCGAACGCAGACCCCACAATTTTAATGAACCACCGTTCTGCCAGATCAAACATACCCATTCCTGTGTCTCGATACATCTTCTATCATTATATGTAATCAGTTTTTTTAAAATAGTCAACCATATAGGAGCCTATTCGTGACCAGACATACACACACACATACACACAGACATTCAGCTTTATATTATATATATATATATATATATATATATATATATATATATATATATAATTGTTGTTTTTGTTTTTTTTACTGTTATTCACAAGAAGTGAACAAACCATTGACTTTTACAACCATCCTGTTCTCCCCTCTCAAATTTGGATATTTGGATCATGGAAAATATTGAAATCGAGGGGGAAAAAATGGTTGTAAAAGTCAATGGTTTGTTCGCTTCTTGTGAATAACAAGAAAAAAAGTTAAAATTATAAAACACATAAATGGCATAAACATCGTTTAACGAAGTAATAATAATAATAATAAACTTTCACCAAATGTGGTCCTGCTATTTCTCCACTGTCTTCTTTTCTGAGTTGCAGCAATCTTGAAAATTTTCTTTCCATTAGACTGTTTTTACTTTTGTATTCTTTTTTACAGAAGGAAAATATTTTCTAGAAATTATCAAGACGTTCCACTATCCTGTTTTCATTAAATTAGGTGTATGTTTTATTATTTACTGATATATGTGAAATATCTATTTATATTCTATTTCTCTTTGTCTGCCTGTCTGTTCCAGTTTTTCTTGGAAACTACTGGACAAATCTGACAGAAATTTTGTATGGACTTTTGCTATGATAAGGTGCAGAAAACTGAATAATATTATATCCCTTTAATGCTTAGTTAGAAATTAATATCAATTAACAGTGATTAGTAACCATAATACCACATTTACTTTTCTTGAAAACTACTAGGTCGATGTGGCTGAAATTATATATGCACATTTGCTATGATAAAGTGCAGCGAATTGAGTATTACAGTATCTGTCTGACGCACAGTCAAGATCAATAGATAGGTAAATAGATAGATATGAAAACAAGATGGCTGCTTTTTCTGGATAGCGATTTCTATGCCACTCTTTCAAGGAAATGCAATTAATGCCAGTTTCTTTCTTTTTTTATTGTTTACTACATCACTATGTATTTTTTCTGAAGGGGTATTTTTTTGTTTTTGATGAATAGATAGAAGAAAGATCCGACTTAACATATTGGTTGTTATTTTTCTGAATCACAATAAAGTAAAACTTTGTTTTTGATGTTAATGGGTATCCAACTCGAATGTGAACCCCACGGCATATATGCTCTAGTAAATTGACCATTTAGTAGACGTTCCACTTAAACGATAGCTACAGAACAGTTTTGTGAATGCCTTGGTAAAGGCAAAAGCTAAGCGAGTAAACCCTAACAAAAAATCTGGTTTGGAGTCCTGATATACTGATGAAGCACTATAACACCTTTCCAGCAACTCCTGCAGTTGCGCTGGCTCTGACCATATTGGCTTGCCTTTCCATCATTGTTTGCAACGCTAAGAAGGGGACCCTGGTAACTGAGAAACTTAGGTCTCCTGATCACCCATCAAGGCCTGCGTTCAGAGAGATAACTCTAGCTTCGGACACTGCGGTACATCAGACTAGATGCAGAACACCACTGTCTCATTAGACAGAAGGTTGCCATCAAGACACTGTATATAGTTTACTTCTAATGGGACTGATATGCTGGAAAAGTTATCAGGCTGGTTATTATTTTGATTCTTGGCGATGTGGGTCTAAACCACACTGATGAGTTATTGTAACAATGAAACAGTTGTTTATGAATGAACAGCGCTAACTTTATATGATACATGCTGTTATGCATAGAATACCTGTTCAAAATTTTAAAAGTATGAGTTGACTGATTTTGGAGTTAACTTCAAAATGGTATATTACTTTATGTGTAAAAGAGAGAAAGAGAGAGGGAAGAAAAATTATTCTATCTGCAGATCATAGAATAATATATCAGCAATAAAAGAATTGAAGAAATAAACACTTTTAGAAGATACTTGTCTTTACTTAATGCGAATCTAAATAATACTTTCCAGGTGCTTCCAATTCTCACAGATTAAGTGAATATTTAGACGTTAACTGCATCCACTGTTTTTTTTTCTACTTATCAAGATTTAGCATAAAACATTATGGAAGTTGGGCACAACCTTTGAAAATACACCCGTAAAAACAAACTATATTAAATAGATGCCACCAGCTTGATTCAGCTGCTTTCTAAATGGTGTCTGGTGGGAGAGATAATTGTTCCCTCAAGAATTAAATGACTTCTCTTATCTAACCTTTGTCTTTGTTTACTTGCAAGGAACCACTTACAGGAGGGTTGGTCAACAGTATGAACAACAGCAAGCAGAAAAATAACGAATCTAGAAACCAATTCCACAAACACAGATACTCATTGTTAACTTATTTTTGTTTAGAAGTCAATAATGATAACTTTGTATCATCTCCATTAACAATATGTAAGTTTGTCTTCAATCTTTTCTTTAGTATTAGGATCATCTTGAGAGGGAGAGAGGGAAAGGGGGAAGGGAAGAGGACTTGTGTAACATTCGCTCACTTGTTTTTATTCTATTCTCTTATGAGAAAAAGTGAAAGTTAAGGATTGAAAATGATGTTGTACACATGCCTCCAAAAGCATTTTATATAGACAAGCAGTATCAAAGATATTTCTTGGGAACTTACTTTTATATTGCCATGTCACATTGTAATACAGAGAAACCGTAATATATAGAAGCTGTAGAATAGAGAAAATGAAATAAAAAGAAACTGCAATACAGAGAAACCATAATATAAATAAATAAATAAATAAATCTAATGATTTTTAAGTATTTATTCTACTTGAAAACTGAATAGTGTTGTTAGTTGAACTTCAAAGAGTATATATCTGAAAGCGGGTAAAATGTCTAAATCTAAACAAATCAGAAATAAATGTGATGATTATTAAGAAAACCACGAAATTAAAGTGATGAAGACAAATTACGCAAATAAATGGACAGTGAAAATAAGTAAAAGTATTTTATATCATGATCAAAGCTGCAAAGAAAGGATCGTGTGGATAAAAAAGATAGTGTATTCTTTAAAAGTTCAAACCAATTTAACAAAGAAATAATAGGTTTTAGATAATTGCAGTCACAAATTGTTCCTTTATTAACGATTTGGACTCTTGTCATTCATTTGTGCCATCGTTTTTGATAAATAGATTTTGTCTGAATTATTTAAAGAAATTTATTTCTAAATATTTATTTTACCAAATATTTCACACATTCATACAAAAATCTAGGAAAATAAATCTATCATACTAAATGTAAATTAATCAACGTTTGTTTAACGTTTTTTTTTTTCCTATATAGTTTAATAACACAAAATATATGCTAAAATATGGATTAGTTTTGGGATTGAATTATGTTTAAAAAGAAAAATGTTTGACACTGGTACATAAAAAGGCATCTATGAAATCTGACAAAAATAAAATAACAGCAAAACTTTATGAAGTACTTAGTATTCACAATATTGTCATATAATTACAGAAAATGATCAAGCATTTGTATTTTTATTTATGAAATTCAACTATGCATCATAATTCCGAGCAGAACTCCATTATCAAATTTTTTGCATTAGTAAATGACCTAAGACTCACTGATTGTCTCCCTTTAGCATGAACAGTGTATATAACAACAACCTCTTTGATCATTCATAACTATTTTGTATCGATTGATGCTGGTGCCACTATTGGAGGAGGGGTCAGATTATGAGATTTTTTCTGAAATATTTACCATGATAATTTCATTCCTTTTGGATTTATTATTATTTACTAACTAGGAGTTTCACAGAGGCCATCATCAAAGATTTCTCTGCCATCAACCGGTGGTGTTCTCTGGAGTCTAGGTAACGAGTCTCTCAAGATCTTCAGTATTCTGCACTTCTTTTGATAACATTCGGAAATTTTTTTGCATTATCGCAACAGCTGTTTACTACTAATTTCTCACTGGCAATGACCTTTGGCCTCTACTAAAATTTAGGTGGCAATAAACCTCTTCAAGATCCCAATCCTCTTCATACTCATCCAGTAGAGGTCTAATTAGTGCTTTCTCTCCTCGGTCTTTCCATCATACTTGAGCCTTCATGACTGTTTGGTGTCGTGTAAGTTGATGCCAACATTATAATTTCTTTTTTTTTTGGTGGGGGAGGGGGGAAGAGGAGAGTGTTACCTTACAATTATACGATTACAGTTTTCTTGATTCTGTGTGATGTTTATTGCTGCATTTCTGGTTAGCATTCGTAGCTCATGTGCATTAGTTTCTGCATTCCAGGGTTTTTCTTAATATTTCAGCCGTTTTCATTATCGTTATCCTTTGTATCTTCTCGACCATACCCCCAATCTCAATCTATTTTTTAACAAAAAGTTTTGGAATTGTTCCTAGTGTTTTTACTCTTATTGGTGTTATCTTGACTTTCTTCATCTTCCATATCCTTTTCAATTCTCTGGCCAGTTTCCTGTATTTGTTTCACTTCTCCATCTTCTTGACATTCACCCTGTGTTCTGCTGGAACAGTGAAATCTATGATCTAGCAGGACTTTTTCTTCTTGTTAACTATTATGACATCCGGTCTTTTTGCTTGGACGGATTTATCCATGTTCTATAGGATTTTGTGATTTCCATTCTCAAATATTACTGCTAGTTTTTGCTTGTACCATTTGTCTGGATGTTCAAGATGTAGTTACTTGCACCGTTCCCAGTGTACTGTCTTTCACACTTGAACGTATCTATTCTTATATTTTTTTAGTGAGAGAGGGGACTAGTTTGCTGCATTCACTTATTATGTGGTTTATCATTTTATCACTTCGTCCACAAAGTCTGTATTTGCTGTTTTCTCGTGTTTTGTCGATCTTCATTTGGATATAGTTGGTTCTAATCACATTATTGTGTGCGGCTATTATTATGGATTCAGTTTCTCTGTGTAGGTGTCCTTTTTGTAGCCATGTCAAGTGTTTTCACAAGTCTTATCTTTTGTCATCCTTATGAATCGTCCGTCTGTTTCTACTCTCATTTTTCTTTTCTCGTCTTGTCCCTTGCCTCTCTGTTCTCTGTCTTGTTTATTTTTGCAGTGTCTCTTGCTGCAGTGATTCGTCTTTCTGTGTTCAGCGTTATATATTTTCTAATTTTTTGTACGTGTGTCATTCACACAGTCTTCGGTATTAGCTAGTTCTCTTTCTCCGTTTTTCCTTTTCATATAGTGCCAATGAACATCATCATCGTCGTATCCATTCCATCAGAAATGATAGGAAGAAACAATACAATTCGCGTGCAAGTAAATCAAGCATTGAAAAAGATTGGCACATATTTTAGATAATACTAAAACGTATTTTCCTTGAAAAATGATAATGTATAACTACATTACATCAAACGACCACAACCAATTCTCAGTGTTTATACATTACTTTGAGTCAGCTGCTAATGGCATGTACTCAATTACCCCCTTAGCATTACACACTATTTACAGATAGACATATTAAAACAGAAACACGTGTTATTATGGTTGATTAGTTGTGTTCATATATTTGTACATGTATAAACACTCAGAAAGCTATTCATATAATCTTATGGATATATCTATTTAAGTTATGTATATGTTTATAGATTTGTACCTACAGAATTCACTCCTAAAATAACTAACCAGTCATTATGAATTTTGGAACACAACTGCTAGATGTAAAGGGTTGCATTGTAGATAGTATTTAGTTTAATTTAATTTTATGCAAAAGAGATGAAAAAAGAAAAAAAAACGGGTTGAGTAAAAACACTTTGTAAAAACTCAGATACCTCCAATTTTTGACAATAAGTATTAATTTATAAATATTCCTGAAATGTTAGTTTCTTTGGAATATTTTAAAGAAATTTAGAACGTATAATACGAGCACAATCTCATATTTGAAAATTTAAATATATCAGGTTTATGTCGAATTTGTTCCATAGTCACCAATTTAACAAGATTCCCTGAATTTAAATTTCTGCTAAAGGCCCCTTAAAGTTAAGTCTTACGTTTTAGATTTCTAGGAACAAAATTATATAATGGATTTTAATTACAATTGGAATAAGGATTCTAGATAAAGGTTTAGTAGCATTATTTCCTGATTTTAATATTTTTAAGGAGACATAAAAGTTTACAAACAGTTCTGCTTGGGATTAAATTTTACTCATTCTCGAACGGGTCATCTTTCTAGTATCTATCTATCTATCTATCTCTCTCTCTCTCTCTGCGCGCACGCGTTCGCTATAGAAATAAAGGTTAGAGAATCTACATTACACTACAAGTATTTATATTGAAACTTTTCCAAGGAAGACAATGAAAGTACTCCTGAATTTCTAAGTGCCCTATTAAGGTAGCGAATAAGTAGAATTCTCCTAAAAACGTCAAATGTATTCTATTTTAAAGAAATTTAAATCATACTTATAAAATTCTCGGGAAAGACAATGGAAGATGTCCCGAATCTGTAATACCTCTTAATGTGCTCAATCTTTAGGTGCTCCCTATAAGGGATGTATGGGGGCTGGACTCACTTAAAACTTTGGATATGTATATCCGATTTTAATTAAAGTAAAACCATATAATCAAATAAGACACTAATTCACAGAGCTTTCTAAAAGTTCAGTCTCTTCTTAAGGGACGAAACAGGGAGCAGTAAAAAAGAGAAAGTAATATAGTGTTGTGAACATAGTGAAGAAGAACACGATGCCCTCATTAAATCCCGAGCGACATCGGGTCTTCTTGTTCTCTCTCTAAAACACAACTCTGACTTATATATATATACGCACACAGAGAGCACAATCCTATTGACAAACCAATTCTTGCCAGATTATCGAAGTTAAGCAACGATGAGCCTGGTCAGTACCGGTTGGGTGATTATTTGAGAAGGTTAGGCGCTGTATGTACTGTGCCGAGACATAAAAATTCCCAGGTTAGTATCCGGGGGGGGGCGTATTTAATTCAATGGAAGAGATGCACTCCCAGTTTTCATTAAGATGCATTTAGGAAAAAGAAAAACTTATGTAAAACCTGAGATCTACTGTATGCTCTGCTCTGTCTTATGGCAACTATTGCACCGACGAAGATTAGCAGTTGTACCAAAAAGTGGGGTTGGTTCTACACAAAGCTACTATAAAAAAAATCACCTGTGTGGATTTCTGAACAACTTAGTTGTTGTGGTGGGAGTTCATCTGTCGAAATCGATGGAAGAGTCCGTCATATATATATATATATATATATATATATATATATATATATATATATATATATATATATATATATATATATATAACATTCTAGGACGAAGAGACTGAAGGACGTTTTCGGTGTGTCTTTATCGATGCAGAATGCTTGAGGCTAAAAGCATGCAATATATAATTATAACTTTTCAATAAGTTAAATCACAAATTCATATAGGTATTTTTTTTATAATAAAAACGAAATGTTGAATATCCCACCATATGAGTGGATTAGATTAGATTGTTTTAGTTTTTCCGCTTTTTCCACGCATCTTTTTCTCTCTCTCACTCACACACACACGCACGCACACACACACGCCCGCGCTATAATAGTTATATCATTCTAAATTCGGAAGAAAAAAAGTCTTTATTTTAACGAATACAGAAACGCATTCTCCCTTGGGCATGGGCATGCATTCAAATAATTATTGGATGGTAAAAATTTAAAAAATCCAATAAATGTTAATCAATAAATTGATACTGAAGATGATAAAAAATAAAACTACAGAATCGGAAAATTGCTAACTTTGAATTTTTTTGTTTTGTTTCTTTTTCTAATTAAAAAAAATATATATTCTTACAGAATTTTGGCAGAGCGTCATTGATGGAACCACTAACAGATATCCGTATGCATATGTACAATTGTTATTAGGAACAGTCCCAGACTTTTTTTTTTCCCCCTCGGCAAAAAAAATAAATAAATAAATAAGCAAGCCATTTACTTACCGTTTGCAGTGATTAATATTTGTCAAGTGTATTTGAGAGAGATAGCAAACTTATTGTGCTTTTAATGGTGATGCTAATCTAAAAACTTGTGCTGGGGATAAGTAATAAAAAAACAAAACAAAACAAAACCAAAAAAAAAAAAAAAAAAAGAAAAAGAAAAAAGTGAACGCTTATAGTATCTGAAAAGAGACAGCTTCCTTCCTCCCGACATACGAGGACCAATTTTTCTTTTAACTATTCGATAAAGAGAATAGCTTGTGGAATAGCGAGCAACAAGAAACCACAGCTACACACCCCAAAATAGAGAGAGAGAGAGAAGAAAGAGAGAGAGAGAGAGAGAGAGAGAGAGAGAGAAGGGGGGGCGGGGTAGTAATTCTTCACCAAAAAACAAAAGAAACAAGAACTAAAGAGGAATGAGAAAACAAACAAACAAACAAACAAAAAAAAAGGAAACAAAACAACATATTCTGTTGCTGATATACACCACTCCCATCTTCACCCTCACCCCATGTCGAAATCTTTGGGTGCAAGAAAGATGTGGACAGTTTGGCTGCATCAGCTACCTAAACATGATAATCACTCGAAAGTTTGTGTTAGGTAAATGAAAAAACAATGCCAAAGAAGCTGGTTAATGAAAACGAACGGCGAAAAATGATACAGATAATTTAGTTTTCATTTTTGCTTTGAGGTCTTCAGTCTAAAAATAATTTTCTAAGATGCAAAACAATACATTGATTCTAAGAAATAGTCTTTATTTACATTTTGCATATATATATATATATATATATATATATATATATATATATATATATATATATATATACACACACACACACACACACTGTAAATTTACATTCCAGTTAACACAAAAAGTAAACCCACAATCATAATTTTTACTTTTTATATTCATCGATTTTTTTTTAATATATATATATAGGCGAATTTTCAAATTTACTTTCTTCATAAGTGTCTTACACGTGTTTTATTGTAGATACAACCGATACTACAATCACACAAATCATCAGAGACAGGTAAATATTAGAGACGGTCACACATAAGTGGATGGAATAAAAAATCGTGTGTGTGGGGGGGGGGGGAGGCTTCACGGAAGGAAAAACATAAATTAAAAAATTTCATATATTATAGAATACCGTCAGAAGAACAATGGTACCGTGGGTTTCACATTCAAACAACGAAGATCTATGATTGGTTTTCTTTACCAAACAGTTTTTCAGCCTCTGTTCATATCTGACTCCTCGGAAAAAAAATAGACGCCGAAGAGAGTTTGGCCATAGAAGAACAACTATAGGTCTCCTTTGTTTGGATTTAAAACCGACGTACCTGTGTTGTTCGGATCTTCTGTAAACCATATATAAATAAATATTACGCTCTTATTTTTTTAAATTTTCCTTAATAATTGCGCACTCTGCTTGGGTTCTCTCCCATTAACCTTAATTGAAAATAATGTTTTCTTTGTAACCACTTTTTTTCTCTCGCACACTTCTCTTCGAGCTCTTTAGACAGTGGGAATAGTGAATATAAATAAATATAAGCATTATAATTTTCTTTGTTTATCACAAGACACTAAGAGAGTTCCTGCCAGGTTATCAACCTGAGCTTGAAACACTCGTCGCTTCTAGTTAAACTGAAGAGCAATAATATGGCGAAACAGCTGTCTTTGGATAACGAAAATGCAAAACTATTTATAAAATAAGTACTCTAGGATAATGCACATATCGCTTTCACTTTCTATGTAGCTTGTGCGGATTGTGCAATGGGTAAGAAGTACGACTTCTGAATTTTTGTGATGAAGATTTGTTATTCATATTATTTGGATTCATTGGACTATTGTTCTCATCTTGCGTGTCATTTTTACAACGTTTTGGTCGATGTAACCTCCGGCCTCTTTCAGGTGTATCTTGTCGACCTTCGGAATGTTTCTGTCGAACTCAGTAATTTGGACGAAATTCAAACGGAACCCTTTATTTACTTCACGGGGGTAACATGATTGGATAGAGGTCCTAAGTAATTTGCAATTGTATCACAAGGACTCGCCCGTGGCACAGTGGTTAGAGTACTTGTAAAATCAATTGTAAAAGTGATACTCTTCTGAAGGTTGAAGGTTCAATTCTCAATGTTGGCGATCGAAAAATACAATTGCGAATTACTTAGGACCTTTCTCCAGTCATGGCTGACGGAACGAGAACATGCTACTCCTGTAAATTAAATAAAGGGTTTCATCTAAAATTCCGTCCACATTACCGAGTTCGACAGAAATATTCCCTAATACGACAAGAAACATTTGAAAAAGGTCGGAGGTTACATCGATAAGAACAGTAGTTACGATGAATCCAAATAATACGAAGAAGTACGACTGTTGCGGAAGCGATTATGTTTCAATCTCAGCTTTGCAGCTTGAAGCATTTGGTAATCAAGCCATAAAGCAAACCGTCTCTAAGTAACTCTCTCTCTCTCTCTCTCTCTCTCTCTCTCTCTCTCTCTCAATAAATTGATTATTTCTTCATGTTATATATACTCACTTCATTTTATATATACTCATTTTATTTTAAATATACTCACTTCATTTTATATATACTCATTTTATTTTAAATATACTCACTTCATTTTATATATACTCATTTTATTTTAAATATACTCACTTCATTTTATATATACTCATTTTATTTTAAATATACTCACTTCATTTTATATATACTCATTTTATTTTAAATATACTCACTTCATTTTATATATACTCATTTTATTTTAAATATACTCATTTCATTTTACTTAAGAAATCAAGGGCCCCCCTTTCCTGGGGCTAAACTTGTTAACTATATTAGATACATAGATATAAAGTGTTCCATTGAAGTTCTCTCCTACCTCTCAAGTGTTAGTAAAGTGAAGAACACTAATTCTCCTCTCTGTAATTGACCAATTAACTATCTTATAACTAGCAAGGAGACCCGACGTTCTCCATGATTGAATGATGATCAACGAATGTTTCACACTCCCATATTTTTATTGTCATCAAAATCGGTGAAGTCACTAATTTTTCGATCAAATCGATTGATTGCATGCTCTAGTTGGGAACCCATCGCAGTGAACTGGAAGGAAGCTTCACATGCCTCCCCGCAGTCACTTAGTCCAAAATACATTATAGCCTACATTGCATTGTAGAGAATCTACTGTTGGTAAAACATATTTTTATATATAAAGGATTGAATTAAAATTTTAAATGCAAAAGTCAAGTATGATGTTTAACGGTGCTCTAAACAGAAACATTCATTTCGAACGCACGCCTGTCATATCAAAGAACCCACTCTGGATTTTATATGCTGGACCTTTCTGCTTGTATCGTAATTAAACTTCTCAAATGCACTTGTGATGTTAGGCAGTATAAGGTGTTAACTTTGGTCAAAATCGCCTGCTCCTTCTTTCATCGGATTTTTTTCAATTATCGATCATCGATACTTATCGAAGATATTCTCATATAAAATCTATCTAAGAACACTGTCAGATACATAAAGTACATTTGTGTGAAATTTGATACAAATCTGCCCAGCTGTTTCGGAGTCAATAGGGAAGGAACTCACACATACAAAGTTCCTTTTATATAATAGTAGAGAAGAGATAGAGATAGATCTATATTGGGGTCTCTTGGTGTTACGAATTCAAGGAAAGAATTAATTTAATCTGGTTGGTATCTAGCTTAGTGCTGTCATTTGAAGAATGCGCTATTCCTTGTATAAACCAGTATGGGGAAGTCATACCAAGGCAATCTTATTTGGACTTCGAATACATATATTGCAATATGTGTGAAGAAATAATTACAGAATTCTCAATTACGTTAATAAGAGCATAATATATTTTTTTTATATTTATAATATTTTTTAGACGCAACCGGAATATCCAAATAGTGATCTACACTATACAAATATACAAATGGGTACATATTTCTACGTTATACACAAACATGCACACACACGCACACACACACACACACATATATTTAATTTCTTATTTTCTTTATGTAAATATAGGCATATCTTGCTACGATGTGCAGACCGTTTCGATCATTATTGATCTCATCAGGTAAGAAAAAAATTGGAAAATAGAAAAAGTTTAAGAACTTTATTCAATTTTAGAGGAGAAAAATATTTTACCATGTCTATGGTGTAGCATGGTTTAATGTTCTTATAAATTTGCTCTCTTTGATTGAGCACAATCAATGATCCTTATTGGAATTCAATGATTCTAATCTTTTGAATATTTTTCAACCTGGAATAAATATATATATTTATGTATGTATGGAGGTATATTCCAGGTTAAGGTATGTGTTCACAAAATAAAAATCCAGATGATTTCAACCAATTTTTATATAATAATGCTCAATAGTAACTAGAACTATTAGTAATAATATATTTTATTTATACAGACATGTACATGCGCATCACTAACATGACAAGGAGAAAAATCTGTTTTTGTTTTTATTTAGCTGTTCATATTGTTAAATAAAAATACGTTTTCCGATCGTTTGAACCCTCTCAACTTTTTACTGTTGTGCTCGCATTTTGCATTTATAGATGTTAAATTTCTCTTGATAACTGTTAGTAGCACAGAGATAACGTTTTAACAAATTGAGTCAAAGGTGACTTTTCAGCTGGCTTTGAATCTCTCGACTAGTAGGAATTGTCACTTTCTACACTGATGATTGCGAAAACATGAAACACTAGTGTCTGTATATATAAAAAATAATAATTATTTATAAATGTGTGCATATTATATATATATATACCACCCAGAATAATGAAATGAAATATATCTACTGGTATGCTAATCCAGTGATTTTTGGTCTAACAAATTATTATTATATGTAATATTTTATATAAGACAATCCCAGCTAAATAAAATTGCTCAATATACAAGATAGAGTAAATGATTATTATGCTTTGATGAACCATTCTTTTATTTTTGCCTTCGGACATATTTTTTTTTAATTTTTATTCACCACTCGGATTTAATTTTTGAATCTTATATATGAAAAAAATCTTCACCGGATATATATAACCAGCGGTGTAATGAAGGAAATATGTTTGCATGGGATTGTTACCTAGTACTTTGGAAGGATTACAAGACACGGTGGATCTCTTTACCTCCTTACAAGGGGTGTGCAATAAGTAATGCCCCTGACTCACTTCCAGGTGTCTGATCTAGCTGAATTTTGCATGTGCAATGATTTATATCTCTACGGGTTATGTAGCAAATTACAGTTCTGAACTAATTGTGGTTTCTGTTTTACAGGTGTTTGAACTGAGTCATGTGTGAAATGGAGCCTGTTGAATGTCGAGCAGTGATCCAGTTTTTGTATTTGAAAGGACGCACACCACAGGAGACTTTTGATGAAATGAAAGAAACTTATGGTGATAATGACCCATCATATGATCTTGTAAAACGCTGGCATCGTGAATTCAAGCATGGCCGGAAGTCTGTGGAAACAGCTCACAGACCTGGTCGCCCACCTTCTGCCATTGATGAGGCATCTGTCCGTCAAGTTGAGGCTGCCATTTTGGAAGATCGGCGCATTACTATACGCCAAATAGCCCAAGATGTCAAGATTAGTACAGGGTCTGTGGAAACTATCATTCATGACCATTTGCATATGCATAAGGTGTCTGCCAGATGGATTCTCAGGTTGCTCACACCATTCCAGAAGCGAGAACGCGTCGAGTGCTTGAGGATGAATTTGGAGATGTACCAAGATGATGAGTCAAAGTTTTTTAAAAGACTGATTACACAGGATGAAACCTGGGTCCATCACTATGATCCAGAGACCAAAGCCCAGTCAATGCAGTGGGAACACTTGGACTCACCACCTCCAAAGAAGGCAAGGGTGCAGCCCTCCACTGGCAAGGTCATGCTCACAGTCTTCTGGGACCAGGACAGAGTAGTGATGACAGATTTCCTGGCAAAGGGTACCACAATTACAGGAGCCTATTATGCTTCACTTTTGAAGAAATTAAGGGAAGCTATCAAAATCAAGAGGTGAGGCAAGATCAGCAAAGGTACCCTCCTCCTGTAGGACAACGCTCCAGTCCACAATTCGCATGTCACCAGATCAGAAGCATGGGTGTGTGGTTATGAAATGCTTTCCCATCCTCCCTACTCTCCTGACCTTGCACCCTCTGACTTTCACCTCTTCCCAGTCATGAAGTTGTTTTTGAAAGGAAAGCGTTTCCCAGATGATGCAGCCTTGATTTCTGAAGTCATGTCGTGGTTGGAGGATCAATCTGGGGTGTTCTACAAAAACGGTCTCCAGAGTTGCATCAAACGAGGGAAGAAATGCATAACTCTGGGTGGTTCCTATGTAGAGAAAGATTAATAACTGTGCCAAGTTTCGTTGCTCTACTGCTATAAGAAGTGGGTGAGGGGCATTACTTATTGCACGCCCCTTGTACTACCAGGAATTTCCATTTCAAGATTTAACATTTATTTTGGATTTAAAGTGCAATATCCTTTTTCTACCACAATGTCCATTTCACTTATTCTATGTACCTAAAATATTTGAATAACTTTAAAAACTTTAATTTTTCTGTTTATTGCTTTTAGCAAATAAGGTGAAAACCAATAAAAACATTTGCTAATATTTTTTCTCTGAGGAGATGAATAAGCATCGAAAACACATGGGTTAAGGAAACAGATTTATTCAATTGTATTCTTTGTTTTCAAACAATAAAAATTTCTATATTTGAAGATTAACCTTTACAAATAAGATTTAAATACCTAAAATTATATATATATAATATAAAGCTGAATGTGTGTGTGTGTGTGTGTATGTGTGTGTGTGGTCACAAATAGGCTCCTATATGGTTGACTATTTTAAAAAACTGATTACATATAATGATAAAAGATGTATCGAGACACAGGAATGGGTATGTTTAAAAATTTAAAATTAAAAAAAAACAAAACGTTTACAAGTGTTTTTGATATAGATGTACATAATACTTTGATAAGTATGTTTTAACTTAAATAGGGATGGTATGATAAAATTGTGGGGTCTGCGTTCGCGCTTGGCCTCCGTAGAATGGAAATAGGCACAAACTTTAATAAAGACTTTTCATATCTATCTGCGTAAGTATACTTTGATAATTATGTTTCAGTTTGAAGAAATATGGTATAATAACATTATGTGGTGTTCGTTCGCACCTGACCTCCATAGAATGGAAATATGTCACAAAGTTTAACAAGTTTTTTTTAATATAGATCCACATAATATTGTGATAAGTGTTTCAGTGTGAACAGGTATGGTATAATAAATTATGGAGTTTATCTATTTTTACTTCCATCATATTTTGCTTTGGTTTTGATACCCCCAAATTCAACCCAAATTTACAACCCTTCCTTTTCATAACCTATCATACTTTCATAAATCAAAATCCATTTTCTGTAGGCTGTTTTTGAACCCAGTCAACGACGGGTACTTTTGCTAGTATATATATAATATATATATATATATATATATATATATATATATATATATATATATATATATATATATATATTAATAAAGGACAAGTACATCTTGACTATGATTGTCAGATGTATAAGTTAGCGAAACAAGGCAGTCACTGAAATCACGAGCTCGTTTAAGGCAGAGGAAACAAAGCGTTTCGGGTTTTGTTTTCATCACGCAATTCATGCATGTTCAATACGGTAGCAGTAAAAACTAAAAACAAGAAACCACGATCAATTTTTTTTTTTGATGTGATAAAAAAAAAACGTATTTCTTCCTCTCTAAGTTTAGAGAGAGAGAGAGAGAGAGAGAGAGAGAGAGAGAGAGAGAGAGAGAGAGAGCAGACAAAAAAAGGGTGCTTTTATGACGTGGGTAGCGTTTTCATTATCTTACGAGTGTCCTAATGATAACCAATGCCGGTTATGCCAATCATTAGAAGAATACTCTTTTCAAACGAAACCAATGTTTTAATCGCTAGTCTTTTAAATTTCACCATCATAACGATTTTCAAAGGAGTAAAAGCTTCACGAAATTTAAGTTTGGGCTAATTTAATGTGCATTCGCACTAACGTTTTTGTTTGTTAACTTTTGGTTTTGAAATATCGAGTATTGTTGCTACATCTAGGCGGATGCATCTACCACTAGTCTCTCACTTTTAGACAGCGTCCAGAAATGAGTCTCAAATCTAATAGGCCCACACTATCCGCCACGTTCCAACCTCCGCCCCATCAACGAAATGTATCCCTATGCTTGTTTTACAAGTACTTTGATCAAATGCGTTCTGATGAACTTATTGCACTTGTGCTCCCTCGACGTACATACTCCCGATACGCAGCAAAATCCCACCCCTTCACTGTTGATGCCCCTAGATTCTAATATCTGTTCTTCAGATGCTGCACTTCAATTTCTTGTTTTCCGTGAGTGGAGGAAAAATCTTTCACGACTGAGACAATTTTTAATTTTGTTCCTTTTCTTCATGTTAAATAACGACCCTGGTGTCTAACTCTGTCCCGTGGGGAGGCATTGTAAATAGGTACTCTAATAGTATTCTCCCTCGAACTACTATACTTTGAAATCTCCTACCCCCACTCGGTTTCCTATTTTGACTGTACTACCCTGCAGAAGTTTTAATGTACTGTGAACAAACTTCTATCTGCTTGACTTCCCACGATTACCTGTTAGATACGATTCTTCTATACTTTGAAATAATTTGAATTCAACTAACTCGCATATCTTAATTACTATTTATATATTTATAATGCATTTCTTAATTAATTTTAACGAATCAACTATTGATTATTCTAGCAATTCACCTGGGCAATATTGTGCATATTTTTCACGAGTTTGTTTTATAAAAAAGTAGTCGCCTTTGTTTTTCCCCCCGAGAGAAAATGTATTCAATGTAAATTGTTTTTTTTTTGTTATTTGTGTGTGTGTGTGTGTGTGTGTGTGTGTGTGTGTGTGTGTGTGTGTGTGTTTCTTTGCTGTCTTACAATATGTTTTTTTTTCTAAAAACGAAATCAATATAAGTCAATATAATATCAATAATTGTAGGAGCACTAAGAACAGTATCGAAAAACCTGGATAAAAAAGCTAGGAGAAATTTGAATCTAAGGGAAGAGTGAAACTATACAATGGATGACAATGATGAAAACAGCTGAAATTTTCAGAGAAATCCTTGAATGCGGAAACCAGCCCACATAAACTATAAACACTAAAAAGCTACATGGAAATCACAACAGATGAAACTGAAATTGCAAGAAATTTGATAGACTGTACCCCCCCCCCCGAAAAAAAAAGAAGATGACATCAGCCAGGAGGATTGAAAGACTGAGGGAGAGCACTAATTGTCATTGCCAGGAAGAAATGAATGGTAAACGGCTTTTGCAATAATGCAAAGTCATTTGCAATGCTTATCAAAATAAGAGTATGAGAAAAATGAGGAGACTTGTTGTTACTCGGACTCCAGAGAACACCGCTGGTTAATATCAGTGAGCTATTGCTGATGATGGACTCTGTGACTACTACTACTACTACTACTACTACTACTAATAATAATAATAATAATAATATTTTTTTTGTGCATGTGTCACCATAAACTGGCACCACCCCAAATAAGTGAGGAGGGTCAAGGAGGATAGAAAGATTGAGGAGAGAAAATACTAGCCAGACCTCCGCAGGATGAGTGCAAAGAGACTGGGGGCCTTGGGGAGGCTTATTTCTACCCAAATTCCAGTGAAGACCAATGGTCGCTGCTAACAAGGAATTAGTGGTAAGCAACCGTTATGATAATGCAAATTTAACTGCAAAGTTTATCGAAGGAAGTGCAGAGTACTGGAAATCTAGGGAGACTTGTTGTCATTCAGACTCCAGAGAACACCACAAATTGTTTTCAAATAGAAATCTTTAACGATGGCCTGTGTGACTGCCCCTAGTAGTAGTAGTAGTAGTAGTAGTAGTAGTAGTAGTAGTAGTAAGGATATTTAAGATAAAGAGACTTATTATTTTTTTAGCTATTTAAGAAATATATCTTAAAAGATATGTCACAAATTCTGAATTTTCAAATAAAATTAAAGTAGAGTAAATAGTGGTAATACCCCATCATGTCACGGGTACATCTAGTATATATGTTCATATCTAAGAAATAAATATAAATGGTGTGTAACTTTCTAATGGAAAAAGAAAATGTTTTTCTAAGACGAAGTCAATTTGATATTACACTGGGTTTGTTTGCGTTTGGAAAGGCGTGGGTTTGATTGACGTCATCTACCATGTCATGCCGACTCCATTCTTTGCACCTGCCAGAATAATTGGGGTGCTGTAAATACACTTGGTTCAAAACAGCATATACCACGTCAGCTACACATGCTTATACCTTACCACTTTATATTTAATATTATTTGTTAATAATTAAAAAAAAGAAATTAAATGATATTGGGTTTCTGACGTTGAAGTTTAGATTAATATTTTGTGTTATTTCATTTGCATATACAGTCGAACCCCCGGGATACGATGGCCCTAGGATACGTTTTTTTTTTCAAGTTACGATGTTGAATACTCTGGTTACGGTGTTATTTATAATGTTATTTGATTATATACATGAGTATTATAAATATATGTATTGTATTTTGTTACTCATTTTTAATGCCATATCTCGGAATTCTACTACATTTAAACCTGTTAAACATGAACGACCTTTGAACTTGTTTGTTGATTCCTGTCATAATTATTACCTATGCTAATTACATTGAAGCCTTCGGGACAAGATCAAAGTGTAGTATCTGTTCTTCAGCTGCTGCACTTCTATTTCTTGTTCTCTTTCGGTGGAGGAGAAATTCTTCACGACTGAGACAATTTTTATTTTTGTACCTTTTCTCCACATTAAAAAACGACCCTGGTGTCTAACTCTGTCCTGTGGGGAGGCATAGTAAATAGGTACATTGAAATACACGCTTTATATCCTTTAAAAACTATTAAACAAAAGTACACCCTTCATCGAAAAAATATCCTTTGTCAATATTCGCACTAATACACATATTCATACAAAATAATGTCTCAATCAATGAAGAAAAAAAAGGAAGAAAGAAAACGTCTCAAACTGGAAAGTTTCGAAAATAGAAAGGCAAAAAGAATAAATTGATATAGAAAGCCAAAAGAAAATTATGGAAAATTAAATATGTCTGACTTGCTATTTGCTTTATAAATTTACCTAAATATTTGAAATGGATTCATCATCAGTTTCTGTTCATTCCGAAAATACATATTCTTTTGATATACAAAATATCATAAATATTTA
>NC_136487.1:87776406-87823906 GCF_053919585.1 Euprymna scolopes | reverse complement strand
TTCAATGTTTCTTTAAATAAACATTTTAATACATGCACAGCTCTTTCTCTTTCACACACACACACACACACACACACACACACACACACACACATACACACATATATTAGCTGGTCGTCCGGCGTTGCCCGGACATACAATACACTTAAACCTGATATTTTAATTTATGCAGATGGCGTATGTTTTAAAGAATCAATCCTCTATTGATTATTATATATTACAACGAATAATTTCCCCGGTAGATTAATTTGCAAAAACAAATAAAAAAAAATGAAACTGATAATGATAATGTCGTTCCTCAAATTCTGTCCGTGTTTGTTTATACGTCAGCTGATATTTGGGCTTGACGATGTATGCCCTGGAAAAGTCATTTCTAATTAATGTTTAGTTTTAAAATATGCAAACGAAGAAATGATTTGTCACGATTTTAAATGGTACTTTTTTTTATTGCAAATTGATCTCATTAATAAGAAAAAATTAAGATAAAATGGTGAGGTACACCAGGGCATGAATAGGGGATCATTTGATCTGTAGTCGAGTGATCTACCACTAAGCTATATCTCTAAAAGATAATAAATTTGTTTTTTTGTTTTTGTTAAGAAGAAATGATTTACTGAGATTTTATTATTTCCCTTGACCAGTGTAATGTAAAATATTCCCCTGTAAAAATTTTTTTTCTTCTTTATTTATAAGAGAGGAAAACTATTTTTAAGATAGGATTTTTCAATTTTCGAAAATAATTTGCTAAGATTTTATTATTTTCCTTTGCCGGTGTAACGTAAAATATTCCCCTGTAAAAATTCTTTTTTTTTATCAATAAAAGAGAAAAACTATTTTTAAGATTGGGTTTTTTCGATTTTCGATAGTTATCGGATGAATTTCTGTACAAAACATATCTAAGAATACTGCCAGACATATAAATTACCTTTGTGTGAAATTTGCAAAAGATAGGCTCAACCATTTCGGAACCTATGAGGAAGGAATTCACACACATACAAAGTAACTTTTAAATAATAATAATAATAATATATATATATATAGATATATATTCCAAGTTAGAAATATTCAAAAGTGAAAACCGTTGAATTTCAACGAGGTTGTTGATCAGTACTCAATTAAAAAGAGCCAGGTATTACTTTATTCAATTTAGGTAAACAAAATTACCATAAGTCGCTACAATAAATCTAATGTTTCAGTCTTAAAAACATCATCAGGCGACAATATAGCTCTGTTCTTATTTGAGGCCAGTCATTTAATGAAAATGAAAACTGAATATTAAACAAATAAAAAAAAAAAATAGAAAGAAGAGAAAATAAAAGGAAGTAGAGAAAAATGTTTTGGAGACCTTTTCTTAAAATTAATCTTCTAAGCCTGCATGAGTTTTTAAAGAAAGCATACACTAGTTTAATCAGTTATAAAGAAGGTGTCGTTACTAAAATTATGTCAGAACGCCCACGTATATTATGCGATCGGAAATAATGAATCTGTCAATTGAAAGACAAATACGATAGGGGGAAGTGGAGGGGAGCAAGGTTTTTTCAACTGTCTGCAATCTGTCTATAAGTTAATGTACAGATGTCACTGAATGTTTTATGCCTGGTTTCATTAAAGATGATCTTGGTTAAATTTGTTGATAAAGACTTGGTCTGAAGTAAAAATAAATATTTAATTTTAAAATCTTATTCAAATTTATTATGAGAAGCCTAATATGTAAAGTTTCATATAATAATAGGTTAACTTACTTTATAAATATTTTATCCTAGTTCTCAGTATAAATAAAATAGTCAAATTTCAAATAAAAATAATGATAAAATAGATCGTCTACTGAACTATGCTGGTTATTTAAAACAGGATTAAACTAATTTTACTTTATTGGATATTTTTTTAATTGAATAAAAATGTTTTCAATACCTACAAAAATAAATTGGAATAATAAATTCAAACATTTAAGAACAGTTCACCTCTACATAAACTAAGTAAAAATAATCAGAAATGCTTAACATTTATACCAACAACTCAAAATATACAGGCTATAACAATATTAGCATCAAACGAAATTCGGATAGCATATTTCAGTTTCTAAGGACTATACAAATTTGATTTATTAAAAAAAAACTTATTTACATAATAACTTCAGGCAGAGTACATATATATAGAGAGATAGATAGATAGATAGATAGATAGATAGATAAAAAGCAAACAACCTTCTCGGGTTTGGGACAAAATCATATCAAAACAACGAATCTTACATGAATTAAGAGCTCGATATCTTATCTAATATAGTTATATCAATAAAAAATAATTATAACATTTACTCTGCTTAATATTTTACTGCAATATCAAGACATAATTGATCCTAAAAAGTGAGATCAACTGAGAAGTAAACTGGAAGAATCAACAGTACCTATACACATGATGTGGCATGTGATGTACCAGTATTTTCATTGTTTCACTATCTTCGGTTAGACCAAATTGTGCACTGACATGAACCTTCTCATGACAGTTTTCTTAACCTTACTACTTCCATGTGTGCTCATGACAAATTGCAAGCAAGTATTTTGTTTAATGCACCATTAATAGAGGATTGCCATAGAGGGTCAACAGGCACCCTTCTCTATCCGGTTTTGGCTTTTCAACAAAGTCCCTCCCCTTTCCTAGACCCATGGCTGAGGAACTCCATCTGCCCTCTGTACAGTAACCCTCCAGAATATCAGAAGGAGGTTAAGATGTGTTACATCTTGGCCAAGGTTGACCTGGAACTGTGCAAGGTGTTCATCTCCTTGATATATTATACATACCTGCTTATCTAAATACATAGAATACTCATCTGGTATTGGTTAGACTCAATATTGCTTAACTTCAGTGATCTAATGAGAACTGATGTGTCAACATGATTATACTGTATACTATATACATTTTTCACAGAAAATACTCAAATAGCTACAATCACTACATACGATTTTCTTCACTCTCTAACTGTGCCTGAATCTAAACACAGATTCCATGAACAAAGCTTCTTTCCCAGCACTGCCCGCTTGTGGAACAATGTTAAACTGGCCTGCCCCCCAGTTGAATATAACATAATAGCCTTCAAGTCTAATGTAAACAAGTTCTTTTTGAGGCATCCCCATGAATAATAAAATTCTACCCAATTTACACCTTACATTCATTAACCTTTATCCTCGAGCGTCCTTCGAGCTTTGATAAGTGGTGACTCCCAAATAATAATAAAAAATCAACCACTTCTACATATGCACGAAAACGCACAAAACTATTTTTTCTGAACCCATAGTTTTCTTATTGTTTTGTTGCTATTTTTTTACATGACTGTTAGTGTATGTGGCAACAGCAGACCCAGACTTTTTACCTGGGATTCTGTCACATGGATAATGCTTATCTATCCCATATGTAGAAATAAATTGCACTATCACACATATTAAACATTTTAGATGTTTACCATAAAAAATAATGATCAATATTTGTTTTAGAAGCAAACTGGAAGACGCAACAGTACTTATACACGTGACGTGGCATGTGATATGCCAGTATTTTTATTATTATTATATTTTACTATCTCCGGCTAGACCAGATTGTGCACTGATATGAGCCTTCTCATGACAGTTTTCTGAGCCTTACTACTTCCGTGTGTGCTCATTTTTTTTAGATGAGAATTGATAATTTGTCAGATATAACTAAAAAATAAGCGTTTCCGGACCTTTGATTTCAAGAACTTTCTTCATAACCGAACATATAGAACATAATCCTAAAGTTATGCCATCGGTTTTCCAAACCTCTTGTATATGAACATTTAATGACCAAGTGCCATTTCTTTGAGAGTTTCCTTCGTTTTATCTTAAAAAAAAAAAAAAAAAAAAATCAAAGCTCGCGTTTCTTGATATTGTTTTTTTTTTAAGCAACATATAACGAAAAGAAACTGCTGATACTGCTCCTTTTCCAGATCCATCGAATTCTGTTCAAACAAATCCCCCAAATGTATTTTTAAACAAATTGCACTACGAATTATTTAATGATTCAGTAACCAAACGACTCCGTTATCTTAATTCATATAATGATTTAATGCCCGAATGATTCCATAATAATCAAATTAACTTTTCAAGTAATATTTACAGAATTATTCCATAATTTATTAAAGAAAAAATACTTCACAAAACGCGTAACTACCTTGAAACTAACTATTGATTACTCTCTGTACTTAACAATAAAGCACCATTGATTTTAGAGTTTCCTTCGTTCTTATCCTAAAATCAAAGCTAGCGTCCTTTCATGTTACTTTTTTCCAGATTCATCGAAATCTCTTCAAACAAATTTCTAAATGTATTTTCAAAAAAATTACGCTATGCAATTTTCTCAGATTAACAACTACAAATCAAACTCATTAGATTTATGTATATACTCTTAAGTTAGAGAAGATAATTGGGTTGAAGTTTCATAATTTTATGTAATTTAATCAGGGAAATTTTAAATTAAATCAAATTGATTAATCATTACTAGTTTTTTTATAAAGATAAGTTCCTGCAAATTTAGTTAATTTGATATTTTTTATGGAATTAGAACATTTTTGTTTTTAATTTACTCAAATATTCTGTAAAAACTCTGAAAAAAACATTTTATTTCAAATGATTGCTTAATCATTACTTTTATATATTTTAACATATTTTTTTAATAAGATGCTACTATATTTATATTACACGGTATCTGAACCAAGCGAGATTCAAAATCAAAACCTCAGAGTAAACGACGAAACATGTGTGCATAATTAAAATTTTAAATGTAAAATATATATGTGACTCTCTATCTGAGGGACATCACATTAGTGAAGGGGAAATTATTTCCAACTAACATTACACTGTTTTTTGGAAGAAGTAGAATTCTGTATTCAATAAAATGCCTCCAAGTTATTTTTTAAATGCTAATGTATAATATTGTTGGTCAGTGATAAAACAGACAAATTGTTTCAGAATGTTTTTTTGATAAGAATTAATAATTTGCAGGATTTGGATTATTTTGACTATCATTCTCATATCGGTTGTTATTTTCACATTTTCATTGATGCAATCTCCAACATTTTTAAAGCACAGTTTTTCAAACTTAGAAATCTATACATGATTTCGAACTGAACCCTTCTTTTAATCCACAGAAGGTAGATTATTCTTGCTTCATCAGCCATAGCGGGATAGAAGTGTTAAGTAGATTTTTAGTTATTATTAAGTTTAGGATTGAACCTCTGGCACGACAGAAAAAAGTGTTGAGTGGCAATAATCAGTTGTAAGTAAGAGTTTTTTGGAGGTTGAAGATTTAATCCTCACCATAGGCGATACTCACATTGACACACTAGCTTTCGTTAAACCACTGAAATTAAGTAACGATGAGCACACTCAATATCAGATGTATGTAGGAGGACATCAAAACTTCTCTGCAAGAACTGTAAAATTCTAACGTCATCATCTCGCCTAACAAGAATATACATGCCACTGGAGACTGCTTGTGAATTTGATATCCCTAGACACTTCCTCCTTCAAAGAAAGCTGAGTCAACCTGCTGAGGGTGGATGCTATACTAAGAAAAACATTTTTTTAAATACTTTCCGACATTCCTGCAACTTTTTAGAATTTGTGAACTTCATAATTGTACTTTGTAATCTTTATGTTTGAACTTGCGATTCCCAACTTAAAAACAAAAGATGCAGGTCGGAGGTATATCGGTTGAAAAATAAGAACCAGGATGAGAATCATAGTTCCTAATAATACAAATAATACAAATTATCAATCCTCGTCTGAAAACATTCCGAAACATAAAATCTGTTTGCTTCAATTTACCGCCAATAAAAAATCTTTTTTTTTTAAACAAAATGGCACGATACATAAAAAAAACACTTGCTGCCGTTTAGTAATGCAATTATCACCAACGTTATTTTAAGCCACGCTACAAGGTGATTGCAGTAATTAAATTGCAATAATTAAATTGTAATAATTAAATGGCATTTCGAGCAATCGCTTCATTTTGGAGCTATAATTGGTACAGCGAAAATCGTTTGGATAAAAAGAAAATGGAGCTACTACTACTACTACTCCATCTAGATTATATAAAGAGTCTTCTAATTTTTTAGATGAGGATTAAACCTTCAACCCTCAGAAGAGTCACTTAGAACTGAATTTTTACTAAGTATTTTATTTGTTACACCAGGAGTCGTTGCAGACAAATCTAGTATGAATTTTTGGAGCCTTAAACCTATTCTTACTTTTAGATGTATATATAGTAATAAGTAGTGACCTATAGTGATAAGTAGTAAGGTTGTACATCTAAAAATAAGTTTTTTTAAAAATTTTAAATAATAGATAAAATCACCATTAATATATAAATATATATATTTTTTAATATAAACAAATTTACATGGTCATGACACTGAACATGCTTATGTTTTGGACACAACATTCTATTTTATTCATCACTCTTTACTTATTCTACTTATTCTATTCTATTTATCACTCTAACGGCTTTTTTTTTAGGGGTGCCTACGCATGACATTTTTGTGGCAGGAGGTGCGCAATTTCCAACCAAACCTCTCCTGAGTTGACATTGTTAAATAACAGTGACCAGTGAAGTGTATGTACGGGACAACTGGAAACAAATGCTGAGATAAGCGGAGAGCACATACAGCACCTAAAATTCCCCAATGGTCACCCATCTGGTATTAACCAGGCTCAACGTTGTTTAACTTTGGTGATCTGATGATTATGCCATATGTTTTGGACAAATAGTCTGTTAAACTAGAAGTCCTTGTCAGGCGATTTAATAAATGGTTGCTTTCTACAGAAGAAACCATCTTGCTCTTCTTTTATTGAGCACTCTTAATAAGCTCATTAAATTCATTAGTTATCAATCTTGAATACCTTTAACCTGGTATATATCTTGTGTGTGCGTATGTGTAGCCTATGTATATATACTTTCCTACAGTCCGCATCACTGAACCGATCATGACCAAACCTAGCATGATGATGGTCCCCCACCTAGGGATGGCGCACACCATTATTGAAGGTTAACGTCAAATGTCAAAATCATAGCCTATGTATATATACTCTCTTACAGCCTACACAACTGAACTGATCATGACCAAGCCTGACATGATAATGGTCTCCGACCTAAGGATGGTGCACACTATTTTTTCAAGGTCAAATTTTAAAGTTAGGATTTTGCTTATATATATATATTAACGGTGACCTCATCTATTATTCAAAAAATGTAGTACTATCAATCTTGTAAATTGGAATTTCTGAAATCAACAAAATTCATGGATTTAACCTAAACTTCATTTTTATACCTACCCTGACATAATTATTTGTCAGTTTTGAATTCTAAAATAAGAACATGACAAAAATATAATCTTTTAAGTCTTTGTATTATTGTAACATAGCAAAAGCAAATTTTCATAAACTCAAAGCTTCTACTATGTGATTAAGCAATTTAAAGAAACCATTGTTAAATAACATTTATTTTATCTTAGTTCTTTAGCCGGCGGAGGAGGGGGGAATTGTTAGTGAAATGATAATTGCTTTTTGAAAAATGTACTTTAAATAGAAATTTCATGCCTCCGGAGAATTAGTTAATCTAAGAAAGATATTGTCTGCTTTCATGCGAATCAACTAAGCTAAACGATGTGAATTTTGTTATTCCTGTATATTTTAAAGATAGAATGTTCCTTAAAACTTGTTCATTCTATTTTATTTATCACTCTAACGGCTTTTAACTTCTGCAGAGTATGATTGCTATTTTGTTTTAACAGCGTAAGTATTCAGTGCCAAAAAAGTAGAAAAAAAATGGAATCTTCGTTTTGTATATAGATTATTATATTTTAGTAATTTTGAAAAAACAACAAAAATTAAGAGTTTTGTAATCTTATATATATATATATATATATATATATATATATATATATATATATATATATACAGTGAGTAAGAAATAACTGGGCAGTTGAAACTACATTACCCATTTTGATAAGTATATTTTATTTTGAATGTTTGGCTACTTCTGACTCACAATGTTAAAAACCCTGGTGGTAATCGTGGTACTTATGCAGAATAGAGACCACATTATCGTCAGCATATACCTGGCAAGTTATGTAAACTGCCGAGAGGTGCCAAAAACACTGAACTAATGAAAATTGCAGAAATTGCCAAACAATTAAAATATTGTGGAAAGCTATATAAATTTGTGAAAATTGATTGTAATTAAGCCTAACAGAAACAAACCCTAACCTATATTAGGTATTGTTGATAAGGAGTAAGCAAAAAAATCATTTAAAAAATCATAAAGAACCATACAAAATAATTTTAAAACTTTTGTTTGCTATCATACAATAAGTGTTTTTTTTTCTTGATTCAAACTTTTTTACTTTTAATTTTCTTAAAGTTTCTTGAAATTTTCCATAAATTTTTCTTTATATTTTATTCATATTTTATTCATAACAGCAAAGATGATATTGTTTTCATTCAACTTATTCCACAAAAAAATACTCCCCTACCAAAAAGAAAAAAACACAAAAATTTCGTTTGACACTTTCCGGTGGGTTACCTAAAACACACACACACACATTATATATATATATATATATATATATATATATATATATATATATATATATATATATATGTGTGTGTAGCGTGTGTGTGTGTTTGTATATTGTGTTTATCAATATCAAGAAACATATATACTAGGTCGAGGACAATTTTTATGGTCAAAATAATGATTTATTATGCAAGAATATATTCAAGAACAACAACTATTCCTCAATATAAAGGGCATCTTTCTCCACGACCGACCAAACATTTTCAAGCTTTTTGATTCGGTTCAAAATACCAATCCTTCTCCATTAAATCGAAAAGTTCTTTAGAGGCTTCTTCAACTTCAGCAAAAAAAAACTCAAATTGGCGATGCTTCAGGCAACTCACCAGAAAAATCAGGAAGGCAAGAAACAAAGATTAAAGAATGGCAGCACGGAATTCTTGCCACATCTGTAATTCAGAAATAAATTACAGTCTATTTACATCAATGCAGTGCTTTTTCCTCAACCTAGCAGAATTGTAAATGCCCGTGTCTGTTATCTAGACACTGTGTGTGTATGAGTGAGCTGAGTGTGATTAGAGTCTGTGAAGACTATTTTTTTTTCAGATTACAATAGGATATTGAAAATAAATCTTCAGAACTTGTCAGTACCAAAGAGGCATCAATAAATTAACAGTTTCATTGAATAATTATACCAGTTTAAATATTAAAAGAGTTAAAGCCAAAGCTTTCTTTCACAACAAGTCATACAGCATCTTAAAATAAAGCTTCATAGAGTATAATCACTGATAATTAGGATGCAAAACTGTCTAGATTTTTAAGCATGATCCTAAATATACAGCAAGATTACATCATCATCATCATCACACAATAAGACTAAAGCAAATAATATATATATATATATATATATATATATATATATATATATATATATATATATCCATGGAAGTGGATCAAGGCATAGCATATCTATGACCATATAAAGGTCCTGCTCAAAGCCAAAATGTCACAAAAGCCACATTTTCTTTGAGTATACCAGAATTAGAACAACAGAAAACTAGAATTTCATGAAAAAAAAATGAACCATGAAAATAAAAGTGACTAGGTTTCAAATTCAACAAAACAACAAGGACTAAAGCAGAATAATTGCAGGACATGTACAGAAGAAAAGAAACTAACCCATCTACCCATCACCAAGTTGCATGTTTAAAAAGGAAAAAAAAGTGAAGATCTAGAAGTCCTTGGAGAGAGGGAGAGAGAGAGAGAGAGAGAATAAAATCAAGAATAAAATAACATATTTGTCTCGGTAGATGTTCCCGTACATATTCAAATCAAAATTACTCACTGTTCATGGACAGACATGTTGTTTCATAGTTCAGAATAAAAAACGGGGTTAATAATAGAAAAATAAAACATGAAAATTAACAAATGGTTGCATGAATGCAGATTGAAAAATTCTGAAAATAAAATGTTGCAATAAAGAAAGATTGAAAAATTCAGAGTTAGAAAGAAGAATACATAAGAACAAAATGGAAACACTCGCAAAGACTAGACAAGAATCATGCTGTGAATTCTAAGAAAGTCACGTAACAACAACACAAAGATTGACTTGTGAACAAAGCCAGCCTATTCAATTCGATTCTCACTTGTCAACAATGATGTTTGCCAGCAAATCTTCTATTAAATGCTGACAAGCAGTTTTCTCTTTCAGCTGTCTGTCCTTAATGACGTCACAGGACAACAAATTAAAGATTTTGTTATTCACTCAGATTGAATTCTGATTTTGCTCAATTTTGAAAACTTTGTAAAGATACGAGGGGCGTGCAATAAGTAATGCCCCTGCCCCACTTCCAGTTGTCTAATCTAGCTGAAATTTTGCATGTGCAATGATTTATATCTTTACGGGTTATGTGGCAAATTACAGCTCTGAACTAATTGTGGTTTCTGTTTTACAGGTGTTTGAACTGAGTCAGGTGTGAAATGGAGCCTGTTGAATATCGAGCAGTGATCCGGTTTTTATATTTGAAAGGACGCACACCACAGGAGACTTTTGATGAAATGAAAGAAACTTATGGTGATAATGACCCATCATATGATCTTGTAAAACGCTGGCATCGTGAATTCAAACATGGCCGGAAGTCTGTGGAAACAGCTCCCAGACCTGGTCGCCCACCTTCTGCCATTGATCAGGCATCTGTCCGTCAAGTTGAGGCTGCCATTTTGGAAGATCGGCGCATTACTATTCGCCAAATAGCCCAAGATGTCAAGATTAGTACAGGGTCTGTGGAAACTATCATTCATGACCATTTGCATATGCAAAAGGTGTCTGCCAGATGGACTCCCAGGTTGCTCACACCATTCCAGAAGCGAGAACGCGTCGAGTGCTTGAGGATGAATTTGGAGATGTACCAAGAAGATGAGTCAAAGATTTTCAAAAGACTGATTACACAGGATGAAAGCTGGGCCCATCACTATGATCCAGAGACCAAAGCCCAGTCAATGCAGTGGAAGCACTTGGACTCACCACCTCCAAAGAAGGCCTCCACTGACAAGGTTATGCTCACAATCTTCTGGGACCAGGACGGAGTAGTGATGATAGATTTCCTGGCAAAGGGTACCACAATTACAGGAGCCTATTATGCTTCACTTTTGAGGAAATTAAGGGAAGTTATCAAAATCAAGAAACGAGGCAAGATCAGCAAAGGTACCCTCCTCCTGTAGGACAACGCTCCGGTCCACAACTCGCATGTCGCCAGATAAGAAGCACGGGCATGTGGTTATGAAATCTTCCCCATCCTCCCTACTCTCCTGACCTTGCACCCTCTGCCTTTCACCTCTTCCCAGCCATGAAGTTGTTTTTGAAAGGAAACCGTTTCCCAGATGATGCAGCCTTGATTTCTGAAGTCACGTCATGGTTGGAGGACCAACCTGGTGTGTTCTACAAAAATGGTCTCCAGAGTTGCATCAAACGAGGGAAGAAATGCATAACTCTGGGTGGTTCCTATGTAGAGAAAGACTAATAACTGTGCCAAGTTTCGTTGCTCTACTGCTATGGGAAGTGGATCAGGGGCATTACTTATTGCACGCCCCTCGTATTCTAACCGTTTTAAACTCATTAATCTCAGCTCAATATTATAGTATTAAAGTGAATACAGAAATGAAATTATATGGAGTTTTGTCTTTTTCTAGACTTTGGATTTAGTTTGTAATTTTTTATTCATAAAAAAAAGTGTTCGCTCAAATATTACCATTTCCTGATTGTTGTTTTATTTTTTTTGTTTTAAAATACATAAACCATTTTTTCGGCTACTTTTTTTAACACCAAATTCACTAATTTTTATAGTTAAATATTACCTTAAGTAGTTATTCATGATGAATTTATATATATATATATATATATATATATATATATATATATATATATATATATTGCCGGGTGTAGTTTCATATTATACCCAGTAGTATAAGAGTAAAGAGTAAAATATAAGAGTAAAGATTCTATTTAAATCATAGATTAGATTCTGCCAGATCCTACCACTCTGGATCAAAGAAAACTTAGAAACAATAACAAGGGGTGATATCATACTCCTCAAAGCTACTTTATTCGGGCCTCATTACGGAATGCAGTTTCATGCTATACAAAAGAGTTTATATTTTTAACCCTTAGATTGGATCCTGATAGGTATGATAACTTTGAGAGTAATGGCAACTAAGGGATGAAATTATAATTCAAAAATCTTCCTAAATTGGATCCTCACCATCGGATGTATATTATTGAATATTAAATCATTTAAATTTGTGCTCAAAACGGTTCACAAAGTTGACACTTAGAAGCCACATGCATGTGAGCAAAATCTAATATATAAAGTCATTTGGATTCTCAAACTTAGATCTAAATAGCATTTCATCTAACAAATCAATATTTGATTCTGACTAGCCAGTTAGTGACGGAAATTATTAGTTTGTGTCCGTTACAGAAAAAATATAAAATTCAAATATATTTCATGGATTGCATATTCTATGAAGACGAGCAATAAAGTTTACATAAAATATTAAGATAAAACTTTTTAACAAAATATTTAATTTCTACGCTTGTGGGATCACTTAACGATAACTTTGCAATATCAATAGAAAAATTGGCAAGGAAGCTCTCCCCAAACCATTCAACTGTTTACTATCATCTTCAACAGATTGTAAAAGTTCCTAATCATGGAACATGTGTGCCCTATGAATTTGTCTGCAAGTTTTAACTTGCGATTTGTGGTTACCTTCTGGCAGTTCCGTTAGACATTCCCCACTTACTATTGATTTTCAAAGAATTATAGTCCGGAGAGAACTTATGGGATGACTGTTTGCACTTTAATCTGACCTTTGAATATGCAAGCCTCACCGAACGAAGAAAAGGTCACCCTAATGAAGAGATCAGAACGAGAATGAGAGCATTGCAATCAATTATGTTCAGTTCATGTCAGAAATTGGAGAGACGCAGATTCCTCTCTTACCATTTCCTTCAAGTATGTTTCCAGTACGCAACATATGGAAGTGTACAAATATGTATTACGGGTTTTTCCTTACAAAGAATGTGGATTAAATTATATGCAGTTCTCAAAAGCTAAAATCCATTAATAGTTTTAATACAATATTTTATCATCAACTTTAACATATCTGAAATCAATCTCCTTCAATTCGCAATACAGTTTAAACATTCGTAGTAGAAAACGGATATGTTTTTTATTTTATTCTGCAGGTGGGAGGAGGAAATTTCAGGTACTGTTCTGAGTAACTTGTTCATTACTGGCTGTGTAGAATTGTTACATTATGCCTGTCGGAAGTACAAGCAACTAAAGGGCTGATAAGAAAACAAGCACTTGCCGTAGAGGAGGAAGTAGAAAACCTGTGATGGAACGACGGGGGAGGGGCGAGGAGAGGAAGTGCATTATATGTTATCTTTTCACCGAGTGCTTTTGTAAAAGACTCATTATAAACTCGGATTTTTCTAAAAACAAACTAAAAAAAACCCGTTGAACTCTGAATTGGAAACAAATGTCCAAATTAGAGTGAGTCAAATGTTAATGTAGAATGTTGACCTGCGTTAATAATATTCCGAAGAAATAAGCAATAAAAAGAAAAATGCGCAAAACCAATTCCTCCTTGTAAGTGAATAAAGGCGTGGTTAGGAGTTATAAATTTTTGCATGGCTTGACTGACACTCTCCAGCTGTGTGCAACACTTACAAGTTTCCATAATATGCTTTTTTGCTTTGTTATCAAAAGGTTATCGCAATTTGTAAATAATAACATGACATGTTAACTTATACATAATATAGACACAGTTTTTTCCCCTGTATCTTTGCGATTAATAGCTTTTTTAATAAAAGCCTTCTTTTACTTCTTTTTAACTGAAGTTTCACCCCAAACATGGCCTATTGTGGATTACGGGCCAGAAATTAAAGGGGGCGTTATGCAGCAAGATGTTTATTTACAATACATTAACATTTATGCAGTACAGTCAGGGAAACAGAAAGGAAGTTCTAAAGGCTGGGAGCTAAAGAAAACAGGCTCTTAGATTAGAATGCTCTCTGGTATCTATGGACCTCCATAATGAATTGTTGAGATTTAACTGGTTCTCGAGTTGGTTGGGTATATTTACAACAAGGAGGGGGGGGGGAACCACCAGTGCAGCAAGTTCATCGGAGCACATTCTATCGAAATACTTGTAAAACAAGCACAGGTATGCAACATTGCAACAATGGGTCAGTAACTGGATCTTAGTGAATAATAAGAGGCCTATTAGATTTTTTAGACCTTGTCTATGAGAAAGAGAATAGTGAATGGTGCACCAGTGCAGATGTGACAACAGTTCTCCATACATGGGCAGATGGTGACCTTGTAGAGATGTAAGAGACTGGTAAGTGTGAAGTTTCCTGGAATGGTAGAGTATTTCACTTTCCTTGCAGCGGCCTTAACAATGTTTTCTATGAATTGGTTTCATTTCGTATTACGTGTGAATGTTAGGCTGAGGAGTTTGAACATTGAGCTCTCGGGAAGAGTGTTATCATTCATGCAATTATCGGTGGTTGAAAAACTATACTGTTGTCATATTAACTTAAGCACTCAGCACTCGTTGCGTTTCAAACTTAATAAACTCTTTTATATAAGTTAAAATGCCAAATTTTATCTAAGTAGGTACAAGAGTAATATATCTTGCCTTTGGTAACATTTATTTATTTTTTTTATTTTATTTATTTATTTATTTTTTTTTTACATGGTAGTCACCACTTATCAAGGCCCGGAAGCCACTCGGGGATAAGGGTTATTGCGTGTACAGTAATCAATGGGATAATATCATAGTAATCGTTAGTAATGGAGATTTGATAAAAAGTCTTACTTAAGGGGGCGGTTTATCAGGAATTTGTTTATGTTGGACTTGAATACATCCAAGTTGTAGTCAGGTAGGAAGCAGACAAACGGAAGAGAATTCCACAGGCGTGCACTTCTTAGAAAGAAGCTTTGTTCATGAAATCTACGTTTTGATTTAGGCACAGATAAAGAATGGGGAAAATTATTGACAGTGGTTTCAGCTAGACGAGTGTTTATTATATATTTGTTTCTTGGCCACTTTCTTCGGTTTGTTGCTTATAATAAAACATGGATTGATTTTTTATTTGATTCAAATACTTGGCAATAGTTTCGAAAATATCCAATAAAATATATATTTTTTAAAATGAAATGCGCATTCATCTATTATACTACGTATATTTATAAATTCTCATGTTTTTTTTTTTAATAAATAAAAAATATGATTAATTTTTAATTACTACTTCTTTATATATCTATTTATTTTCATTTTAATGAGATCGAAATATCTTTTTTTTTATATATAATAGAATCAGAATGCAACATTTAGTGATGTATATTTAAAGTAAGGACAGAAACAAACATGGCATGGAACTGAAAAAAAAAAGATTCGTCATTCATTTATATATTGGAGCTAGTGTAGTATAATGACATTGCAAACAAATTAATTTAAGATAAAAACACTATTACATACGTATCATGTCGAAATAGATATAAATTATAAAAAAAATATGAAAAATGATAAAGAAGATGTGCTAGATCTTTTTTTCATACAAAAAAAAAAAATCATAGACACAGTGTTTGAACATTTTCTATTTTTTAATGGTGGATTCCAAGGAAAGCAAAGGGAGATAAATCGGTTTATCATACTGAATTATTTGCACAATCCCTCCACATAAAAATATAGGATAAAATTTAATAATACGATACATCTTATTTTTGCTTGTAATTATTTTTTTATTGGATTATTTTTTGTACATTTTGGAATTCATACTGATTTCGACATGACACGTTACCTCGTGATAATGTTTTTACTTGAAATGCATTTGTTCGAAATTCCATTATACTGCACAAGCACCGATATTTTTTTAGAGCTGATGTGACGTATTATGACGTGTCTCAACTTCCGGTTGGACATCTAGTAAATTTATGTAAGAAATGTTTTGAAATAAATACTTTTCATTATAATAATTAAAAAAAAAAAGTGAGCTCTTCTTATAAGACCGTTCTTTTGTTAAAAGGGTCGAAAACATTTTTATGGAAAACTATAAAAGCGTAATGGGCTGGAAGAAGAAAGAAATGATGGAAATTGCACACTTTAAGTGACAATGAACAGTCGCACTGTATCAGAAGAAGAATAGAAATAGAAATTTAATCAAGAGGAAAACAATTTCGAATATTGGATTACAATAAATATGACATTTCACAAGCACTTTTGTAAATGCCTATCGATTTTTTTCTTCTGATTTTCTTTTGCTTTAGTACTTTCCGCAAAGGAGTTTTAGCATGCCTGACTTTCTTGTAGAGGAATTGATTTTTCCCCCAGATGGTAATTCCAGTTTTTTCATATCGTTGCCTTTTATGTAATCATTTCAGAATCATTTATCAGATATTGTTTGAGTTTTACATTAACTCTTAATTTTTAAAATAAAATTCTTTACAGCTAAAAAGCGAAGTGGCTGACTATAGTCAAAGGCAACCCGAAGGCTCCTTTTTCATTAGCTGCTACACAGCGGTGTAGGGGAAGGCACCACTCTATTCCCAAAGCTGAAAACAAAAGACATAAAACGCAAGAAATATCAGTGCATCATCCTTTTTGTATTCTTGCAGGAGGGACCACTTAATGTTGCCAGTTGAATTGAAAGTTGGGTGCTTATTCATTTTTACTCTAAGAATAAAAATTATAATTGCACTAAACTTTATTATGTACATACCTGTTGGGTTCACAAAAAGGCTGTTCACAAAAATTTATGCAATTTTATCCAATATTTTTGTTTTATAACATAAAATTTGATCTTTAAACACTTTCTAGTCAGTATTATTCTGATGAGTGTATGATATTTGAACTCTAGTTTTATAACGAACGAGTTAAAAGGAAAGATAACCAGTGGCAAATTTCAGAAAATGGCGGACGAGACATCTTGCTGTTAAAAATGTATTTTTTCTTGTTTTAAATCTGCATAATTTTTGGTGTATTGTCTTTTTAAAAACCTAACACGTTAATACATAATACGTTTTGTGATATTTTGTTTATTTTCTTTTGACAAATAGTTTTTAATGTCAAGTAAAACTAGATAAGCAGTGAAACTTGTACTATTGGACCAACTGGATTCAATCTTGGAACAAGCAGGTCATTAGACCGTGTCGTTATCTACTTGACCAGCGTTACCTCCATCGACATGTTGACATTGCATTGATTTTTTAAACGTTTTGTGCAATGTTTTATGATTCTTTTCGAATTCTAAAGATTTGAATTGATAAGATAGTTTTAAAAGGAGATATCTAAAGAATCATAACAATAAAATAATAATTCAATAAATAATTCAATAATAAATCAATAAAAATGCATAAACTGTTATGGCAGTGAGTCGTGAAAAGTTCAATTATCTGGTCAAATGTCAAGAAAAATTCAGAAGAAAAATCATGCAATTTCTTTTTTAATTTCACTTCATTTGCTAAAAAATAATATAATTATGAATTACAATTCAAGAATAAAACCTTTTTTTTTTCTACAAATGAAAAATAAATTTTCACTGCTTATATATAAAAATGTATAGATTAAATATGGCAACGGGTATCTACCCCAAAAATTATTGAAAATTATCGAGTAGAATTTTAATTAATATATATAAATAAATTTTATTGTATTTTCTGATTCTCCATTGATTATGACTTTGTGAAATGATAGACTGACTTATCTCTCCTGTTTAAAGTATTTGTTCTCTTATCAGTAGAGATTCGGCAAAACTATGATAAAACTGATTTATATTTTTAATTAAAATTCTACTCGATGAGTTTCCCTAATTGTTTGGTGTAGATACCCACTTTAGCCTAATAAGAAATATATCAAAGAGTTTTCCTCTAAATTAATTTTGAACTGTCATATTTCACTTGCATATTTTTATATATAAGCACAAATTTCCCACTGTCTCAATTGATAATCATGAAATAACGAAATGTTCTAGAGAAAAATAGATGATTCAACACAACAGCAATGCTTACAATATGCAAGACAAAAGACGAAAACATAAAAAAAAAACGCAGATAATATTGACAAACAAAAAGCTTTATAAGAAAACAGAAGCATATAAAAGCGCATGACCATTAGAAGAAAAAAAAAATGCTTGAAATGTCTTTGCATGCAGACATATCAAATTAGAAATGTCTTTTGTGTGCTTTCAGAATTTTGATATTAGAGAAGACATGCCTGGAATAATAATAATAAAAAAAAAAAGAATTTAACTTTTCCATTCAACAACAAATTTTGTTAAAATCCACATATAAAATTGCTAATAAAACTCACAATCATTTCTCCAATCCAACCATATTTGGTATCAATAAACTTCAGAGTTGGGATGATTAATTGAAATCAGAATTGGGAATCGGAAGATACCAGAATCAGAAACATTTGAGCCAAATTTCCGATTCACAAAACGATTCTTTTAAATTTTTTTTCTTGACTATAAAAAAATGAAACAAACACACGTATTTATTCATTAGAAGTTGTTTATTTAAGAATGGTTTTCTAAATAGTAACATTATTATGGAGAAACTCATTCTTGGTATGGGGATGGGCTTTGTTAACTATTCTGTTCCTACACTATTTTCTTCTTTTGCATATCAATTGTCAACACTTTAATTATTTATGAAAATTTCAACTTACATTACCGATGAAGTAAAGCAAATCAGCTTTGTTTAAAAAAAAAAATCTTATTTCACAATTTTCAATCAATTACAAGGTAAACATTTCAGAAAAATATTTAGAAAGATTTGCTTTTATAAAATATAACTCCATTTGGACAATTTTAAAAAGCATCAAATCTCTAAAAAATTATAAATTTTAAAAGAATCGAAATTGGAATCAGTACTTGTATCAGAATCGGACATTTAGAAAAGAATCGGTAATTGTATTGGAATTGGGGAAAATTTTGGAATCATCCCATCACTAGTCTTATTTTCAACCAAGTTTCATTTTTGGAGGTTCAGCAGTTTCTGTTTTATTGTGATTCAATTATATGCAGGGATACTTTCCACACAATGGAAGGTGTGATGCTGAGTGGGCTTTACACTCATAGGACTTTATATGTGGGATTACCTCAAAGATAACGTCTATGAAAACAATCCCAAGACAATTTCTAAACTAAAAAAAGATGTCATAGCAAAAGTCAATCATATCAAAGTGTGCTTTCAGCACAGAGGTGCACATTTGGAGCATATCATTGAATAGCAATGAAACAAAGACTGTTGGACATTTATTATTGAAACTTGGTGGACGAAGCAGATATAAAGTGAAATATATTTGTATTAAATATGGTTGTATTGCAGAAAGGATTTTGAATTTTATTGACAATTCCATGGGTGTTTGGCATTCTATACTAACAGTAAAATATAATGCCCTTTTCATTTTGTGAAGCAGGAACTTTTTTCAGCATTGATATGATTTAAATGAGAAAAGCACAAGAAAAATGTGTTAAAATAAAACATTCATTTGCTAAACACTGAACTAAGAACTAAAATTGGTTAGCAATGTAAAAATAAAAGCCAAAAAGCCACGGCACTAAACACATACTACGACGAAGCAGCAAGCAACAGAGGTGAATGAGTTCAAAATAAGGGACTAAGGACTAATCCAAAATAAGTACCGTGGATGCAGCTGCTAAGGCATTCTCCTGGGCTTTCTTTCTTCGATTCAGACGACCACGGAAGCCAGCCTGAAGTTTTTTAGTAGCAGCGGCAACATCAGGGTCAGTGAGGTCAATGTCAACTTCTTCTGCTTCTGTTGGTTGGGGTGTTGCTGCAGTGGTGGAGGCGGCTTTCATCTCAGCAGGTACCACTTCCTTCTTTACTTCAGTACCATCAGCAGTGGATCCATCCTCATTCTTATCGGTTTTGTCGCCTTCACTGACAGATCCACTATGCTCCCTGACTTTCTCTGCAGTCTGCTCGGTTGGTTTCATATCTATCACCTCTTTTACTTTTTCCTCCTCCTCTTCCTCCTTCTCTTTCACCTCGCTCACTTCTTCGTAGTCTCCCTTCTGTACACCTCCACTCGAGATCGTCGGTGAACCGCCGACGGCTGAACTGTCTTTTTTTTCTACGTGAGCTTTTTCGCTGCTAGCAATCGTCTCTTTCTCTTCACTTTCTTCTTCTTTGCTTATCGTCTGCTTCCTTTTTGATTTCAAATGTCCTCGGAAAGAGGCTTGGATTTTTTGAGCTGCTGCCTCGACCTCTGGGTCAGTTAAATCGATATCAATTTCCTCTGGCTCAGTTTTCACGTCTTCTTTCTTCTCAACTGGTTCAGGATGCTGCTCCTCGTCAGTTGAAGAAGGTATCACCTAAAGGGTTAGTATAGAACATGATGCTCAAATAAAATTTTAATTAAAAACAGAAAGCTGCGATGGGACAAATAATTGTTTAGTTAATTGGAAAAGGAATTATCTTTCAAGGTAATTGCCTGAGAGCATACATTTAATGAGCATGCAATAAACACATGATTAAAATAAATTCATGGCAGCAAATTCAAACAATTACATAAAGTAAATTAAGTAGAAACTAGAAAAGAGCGAAAGTGGAATAGAAAAATCAAGAGAACATTCAAGAGATTTTATTCACTTTTTAATGAAATCTTATTTTCTCTTGTTAGTGTTAAGTAATTCTTTGTTAATTTAAGGAATTGTTACATTTTTTTTAAACAATTAAAAGAAGCAAAAATGCAATCTCTAGATTTGGATGTGTTTTTAACAATAATCCATACAAAGTTTCAATTCAGCACGCATAAAAATTATTCAAATAAAAATGAGTGGCTTTTAAGCCCCCCCCCCCCCGCCAAAAAAGAAAAGAAAAGATCATTCCTGTCTAATAATTATAAACAATAAAGAATCAACATATTTGTAAGGAATAATCAACAGTCAAATGCAGGAAAACTCAAAATAAAAATCAAAACGTTTTTTTATTGTTGAATCCGAAATCCTTTTTTTTTTACTATAAAATAATATATGATATTAGTGAGATATTTATTAATCCATGTTGGATAGGTACTGAACATAATAACAAAATAAAACAAAAAGATTATACAAGGTGTCTGTAATAGATGGACGGACTCACACACCAGCAGCACTATCATCATCAGTTTAATGCTCGTTTTACATATTGTCATGTGTTGGATGGCTTTTAGAAATGGATTTCCAAACTAACCTATCTCTGACCAAGTCTTTATTTATCCCTCTTTCTCTCAAATGTATCCTTATCATTTCCTCCTATGTTTTGTTTGAATTTCCTCTGCTACATCACCTGTTCAACATTTACTAATCCAAGATTCTTTCAATTTGGAACAAACCAATGAAATCTCCTTTTCTATAAACATCTTCTGCATTTAATCTTCCTCTGAGATCATGAAATCCGAGTGTGTCTTTAATATTCATATTACACATCCATCATATCATTCTTGTATCATTTTTCACCATGCATAACATGTTCTCAACTCTCACTAGTCAGGTTTCACTTCCATACATCATCACACTACGGACACATGTCTGATAGACTCTTCCATTGGTCAACAGTAGTAACACTATGCTGGTTAATAATGACACAATTTCCTTGAACTTACTTCATCCACTCTTAACTATTGTAATCATACCAGCACCAGCTCTTCCTTGTGCTCCAATGATATCATCAACAACTAATATACTTTCTCTACATCCACCCTTCTCTAATTGCCCCCCTCCTCCCTGACCTGAACCCACTGGACTACTTAATTTGGTCATACGTTGAGAACATCACCAACATGACCTCCAACAACACAAAAGCCAGCCTGATAGCTGCCATCCGCCAAGTATTCGCCAAGATCCCACTGGCACTTGTGGAAAAGGCATGCTTCCAGTTCCAGACCTGTATCGAGTGGTTATTGAGACTGAAGGCGGCTACATTGAATAGATGTCAGCTCTACTACATAATCAAATTACCTGAATTGACTTTTTCAATAAAATTTTTAAAATAAAGCTGTAGTATTCCTTCCTTTAGGGCGATAAATTTATCGTTCCACCCTATATATATATATATATATATATATATATATATATATAATACTAAAACTCTGTCGTTCTTGGTTGTTTGCTTGTTTGCTGTCGCACTATCCTCCTCCTACTACTACTACTACTACGCCTCCTCTTCTTGCTACTACTATTACTTCTCCTCTTTACAACTACTACTACGCCTCCTCTTCCTCCTCTTACTACTACTACTACTACTACTACTACTACTACTACGCCTCCTCTTCCTTATCCTACTATTACTACTACTGGTTGACATGTATTTTCCCTACTACTACTCTACTACTTCTACTACTACTAATGAAGAAGAAGAAAATTGAAATAATGTATTTCCCCTCAGATCATGCCTAAATGCAAAGTTACAAGACCATAAGTGGCTGATAAAAATCCAAGCTGTGATGCAGGACCAAGCAAACCAAAAAGAAGAAGAACTGAAACTGAAGAAGAAAAAGAAATCCACCTCCAACGACAAAGAGAAAGGGACAGGCGAAGAAGAAATGCTGAAACACAGGAAGAAAGGCAGCAGCATCTAAGAAGTCAGAGAGAAAGACAGAGGAAAAATAGAAATGAAGAGACACAGGACCAGCGAGAACAGCGCCTCAGCAGTCAGAGAGAAAGAGACAGCCGAAATAGAAATGAAGAGACAGAGGACCAGCGAGAAGAACGCCTCAACAGTCAGAGAGAAAGAAGCAGGTGAAATAGAAATGAAGAGATGGAGGAGCATCAAGAAGAGCGCCTCAACCGTCAGAGGGAAAGACATCGGCGAAATAGAAATGAAGAGATACTAGAGGAGCGAGAAGAACGCATAAGCAGTCAGAGAGAAAGAGATAGGCAAAGCAGAAATGAAGAGACATTTGAAGAGAGAGAGCAGCACCTGAATAGTCAGTGAGAAAGAGATAGGCAAAATAAAATTGAAGAAACATTAGGGCACAGAGAGCAGCACCTCAACAGTCAAAGAGAAATGCAGAGATACAATAGAAGTGAAGGAACAGAAGCAGAAAGAGTCGAGTGATTACATCATCAGAATATGAGAAACAATTTGAGGTTGATGCAAAATCTCTCTGCAGATGTTGGCCACATGACCAAGATTTGTCCCCACTGCAGAGCTCATCTTTTTCATGGAGAAACTGCAAATTTTTGCTGTATGAAAGGTAAAGTTCAGTTACAAAATCTTCATCCTTTGCCTCCTGAGATACATCATTTATTCAGCAGTGATGAACCCATTGCTAATGAATTTAGGAATATAACTGTCTTTTTCAAATGACTTCTTTTGCAGCAAAGGAAATCAGTCATAGAAATGGTTGGAATCCTTCTGTTGTGATCCAAGGCCAGGTTCATCATTATATTGGATCACTTATCCCTGACCCTGAAGAACAAGCTCAGTACATTCAGATATATTTTTTGGATTCATAAGACAGCATTGCAATTAGATTGAAAATATTGCAAAATGTTACCATTCAACGCAACATTGTTGAATTATTGGAAAACATTCTAAGACAGCACAATCAATAGATCTTAACACTGAGGCTAAAGATGAAATAAAAAAACCTTCCTAATGCAACAATTGAAATCGATCCTGATAAGAGGCCAACTCAAGAGCATGAGGTTCAATAAGCAAGTTGCCAACGAGGTGGTTATCATCATTCAAAATAATAATGAGCCACGTTCATCCTCACGGCACATTGTTCTTACACACAGAGGAGGACAACTGCAAACTATATCTGAATCCCACCGATTGTATGACCCTCTTCAGTATGTCCTGTTCTTTCCATCTGGAGAAGACGGTTGGCACCAACAGATGCAAATGACCAATAAAAAAAAAAAACTAACTGCAATGCATTACTATGCCCATCGAATTATGGTTCATGAAAATTAATTTAATCATCTTTTAAGAGGTGGACGTTGGTTGCAACAGTTTTTGTTTGATATGGCTGCAAAAATTGAGGCTGAGAGGTTGAATTATATTCGACTGAACCAATCCACTCTCAGATGTACCACCTACAAAGGTTTTGTTGATGCACTAAATGATGATGATGATTTTAGCAATGTTGGAAGGAGAATCATTCTATCTTCAACATTCATTGGAGGACCAAGATACATGATGGAACGGTGTCAAGATGTATGTATGACGTTAAGGAAATGCTACATTTTTTATCACCATAACATGCAACCCTAACTGGCCAGAAATAAAGGAGCATTTGTTTTTGAATCAACAACCCAATGACAGACCAGATTTGATAGCTCGTGTGTTTGACCTAAAGAGAAAAAATTTCATAAAGTACTTGACTGGTACCCAAGGTCTGTTTGGCAAATGTATTGCTTATGTTCTCAGTGTTGAATATCAGAAGCGAGGTCTTCTGCACTTGCATTGTTTATTATGGATGGATGAAAACTCGAAACCAAGATCACAAGAATATGACAGATTTGTGCAAGTTGAGATTCCTAACCCCAATGAAGACTTTCAGGGGCATCAGTTGGTACTGCAGCACATGATCCATGGCCCATATTGCACTAACAAGCCACCATGTTGGAAGGACGGACGGTGTAGCAAGAGATATCCTAAGCATTATAGTGTGCATACAAGGTGTGGAGAGGATTTTTATCCCATTTACTGATGCCGATCTCCTGAAATGGGTGGACATCATGGACATAAAGAAAGGAGGCCACGCCAAAATATTACAAATGAATGGGTTGTTCCTCATAATTTGCAGTTACTAAAAATCTTCAACTGTCACTTAAATGTTGAAATATGCTCTTCTGTGCACTCAATAAAATATGTCATTAAATACACAATGAAGGGCAGTGACCAACTTTGTTTTGGAGTAAACCGTGAGGATGAAGTGGCACAGTACTTAACTGATAGGTATATTGGTCCATCGGAGGCTGTTTCTACTATTCTTGGCTTTCCTATTTATAATAGAGAACCTGCTGTGATTCGTCTCCAAGTACATCTTCCTGAGCAGCAACAGGTATTCTACCAAGAAAATGAAACATCCAACACAATAACAATATGACCAAGACTACACTCACGGAATTCTTTGATCTTTGTGTCCGTGATCCTTTTGCAAAAACACTATACTATGTTGACATTCCACGATTCTATGTGTGGAATAATAAAAGATGGCAAAGAAGAAAAGCAGGAATGAGAGTACAACCGCATCCTCACATATTTGAAGCAAACATCATAGGACGTGTATACACAGTTTCTCCTAACAGTGGCGACTTGTACTATATGAGGTTACTGCTTCATCATGTTACAGGACCAGTGTCTTTTGATGAACTTAAAACAGTCCATGGTGTAATATTGCCTTCATTCAAAGATGTATGCAGAGAGAAAGGATTGCTGCATGATGATGCTCACTGGCAGCACACGATGGAAAAGGCGGAAAGAACAAGATTTCCCAGAGCCATGAGAGATTTATTTGTTGTGCTCCTTGTGAATTGTGAAATCAACAACCCAATTGATCTTTGAGAAAGATTTAAGGACTCAATGTCAGAGGAATCCATCATCTGGAGCAAAGAACATTGTATGATCATACCTTATTAATAAATGGAAAGCATTATAATCAAGCCCTCTCATATCTGCAAGAAAAGCTTGACACATTTGGTAAAAATCTGCAGCAGTTCAACTTACCAGCACCACAAAACCTACATGCTCATCACGTTGTCAACAACAGAGAATTCCTCTTTGAACAGCAGTACAACACAGATGAGCAAAGAGAGTTTGTGGAAGAAAAGGAACCTTTGTTTAATCCTAAACAAAGGAATGTGTATGAATTTATTTGTGACTGCTTAAACAGAGATATTGGAAAATTGATCTTCATAGATGCTCCAGGAGGCACCGGAAAAACCTTTCTCAACAACCTAATTCTTGCTAAAGTGAGAAGCAGTGGTGATATTGCCCTTTCTGTGCCATCATCTGGTATAGCCGCAACATTGATGCCTGGAGGGAGAACAGCACATTCAAGGTTCAAAATTCCTCTTACTATCAAAGATAATGATTTATGTAATATTGCCAGAAATTCAGATACTGCAAATTTGCTCAGAAATACCAAGATTATTGTGTGGGACGAGTGTCCAATGATGAGGAGAGAGAGCTTTGAAGCAGTGGATCGAACTGCAGGATGTTTGCAAAAATAATACTCCTTTTGGAGGGATTTTAACCGTCTGCAGTGGTGACTTCTGGCAACTCCTCCTTGTAGTAAAAAGAGGCAATGATGCAGATGTTGAAAATGCTTGCATAGAAAAAATCCTACTTGTGGCGCAAGTTCAGGAAATTTGATTGGACTTATGTATTCATGATTTTTAATAGATGTTGGAGAAGATAAACTCCAGAAGAATAACAATGGTGAAATTGAACTCCCCAAAGATATGGTTTTACCTTTTAGGAGAATCGAAGACAGTATTGATTTCATATATTCTTCATTTGAGAATTCTGCTGAACTCTTTTCTAAAAATTGTGTTTTAGTGCCAGTGAACGAATCTGTTAGAAACATCAATTCCATCTGCATCAGACGTTTCTCTGGAAACATGAAGGAATAGTGTTCATTCAATTCTGTATGTGATGGCACAATGCAACTCATTTACCTATAGAGTTCCTTGACTCTTTGGAGATGTCAGGCTTACCGCCTCATAAACTGGAGCTGAAAAAAGGGTCTCCTATTATGATGATGAGAAACTTGGATCCTCCACATCTGTGCAATGGTACACGATTGATAATCGAGGAGTTGCATAAAAATTTATTAGTAGGAAAAATTATTACATCTGCATTTAAAGATGAAATAGTCCTCATTCCAAGAGTAAAATTCATATTATCAGAAAATGACGGAATACCACTACAACGCATGCAATTCCCAGTTCAGTCATGTTTTGCCATGACTATTCATAAAGCACAAGGGCAAATAATGGACAATGTTTTGATTTACTTAGAGATGCCGGTATTTCAGCACGGGCAGTTATATGTAGCACTAAGCAGAGGGAGGAGAAAAGAAAATGTCCAAGTGTTCCTTAAGAATGCACCTTTTGCTAAAAATATTGTAAATACAAATGTTCTAAGTTAGTATTATGAGGAAGCATTCCTTCCATTAATGTTCTTTTGTTTGTTTTGTAAAAGAAATGGATTTTTCACTTTATATGTTATGTATCTTTTAAAATTTTCTTTGGGTGTATATATCTTAAAACTTTCTGTTGTTCATTGTTTAAAATATAAAATAATACTTTATACGTTATGTTTGTTTTTAAACTATTTTATTGTGTATATGTCTTGAATTGTTCATTTTATTATCTTTTATAAAACTTTTATTATTATTATTATTATTATTATTATTAAAACAAAATGAACGTCTATTCATTATGAAATAGCATCCCTCCTATAAGGCGTAACAAGCCAACAGGCCTACTACTTGCAGTGCAAGTAGTTAATTTTATTCACAAAATCTATCCCACTACCCCAACAATCCATAAATGGCATTTTTCACCCCAGATTTTTTTTTTAAAATATGCTTTTTGAGTATATGCCTGGAATCATGTTAAAAATAATATATCGGTAGCTTTAGCCATATAAGAAATATTTGTTTTTATAACTTTGTTAAAGAAAAACATTATATATATATATATATATATATATATATATATATATATATATATATATATATATATATATATATGGGCCAACAACCAGCAGTCGTATCAATCACGTTTATTGGATTTATTAAATGTTGTTATAATTTCTCAACACTGAGTGACCCAACGGGTCACGGGTTGTCTAGTATAATATAAAGCTGAACGTGTGTGTGTGTGTGTGTGTCTAGTCACGAATAGACTCCTATATGGTTAACTATTGTAGAAAACTGATCACATATAATGATAGAAGATGTATCGAGACACAGGAATGGGTATGTTTGATCTGGCAGAACGGTGGTTCATTAAAATTGTGGGGTCGGCGTTCGTGCCTGGTCCACAAAATATGGAAATAAAAAATTAAAAACAATTTTTTTTTGATATAGATGTACATAATAATACTTTGATAAGTATGTTTTAACCTAAAAAGGGATGGTATAATAAAATGTGGGATCTGCGTTTGCGCCTGGCCTCCATAGAATGGAAATAGGCACAAACTTTAATAAAGACTTTTCATATCTATCTGCGTAAGTATACTTTGATAATTATGTTTCAGTTTGAAGAAATATGGTATAATAAAAGTATGGGATGTTCGTTCGTGCCTGACCTCCATAGAATGTAAATATGTCACAAAGTTTAACATGGTTTTTTAATATAGATCCACAGAATATTGTGATAAGTGTTTCAGTGTGAACAGGTATGGTATAATAAATTATGGGGCTTATCTATTTTATTTTTACTTTCATCATATTTTGCTTTGGTTTTAATACCACTTAATTCGAAGCTATCTCTTTACAACCCTTCCTTTTCATAACCTATCATAATTTCATAAATCAGAGTCCATTTTCTGTAGGCTGTTTTTGAACCCAGTCAACGACGGGTACTTTTGGTAGTATATATATATATATATATATATATATATATATATATATATATATATATACTAGCATGGGTGCCCGGCGTTGTCCGGGTGTTTGGAGGTGTGTGTTGAGCAAAAAAAAAAGTGGTAGTAGGAAGGCAGGCTCGAACCCGTACCACGAAAGAGGAAAAGAACGAGGAAAAAAATGTGCCGTCTTTGCTGTTACAACCACCGCCAAACCGGAAGTGATGTAGGTTTAAATTAAGGCTAGACAATCGAAAAGAGGGCTGACTTTTGACAATATCGGCGAAAAAAGCAACCCCTCCCTATAGAAAAGTACTCAGTTGAGGATGAAGAAATTAATGTTTTTAGCCAATTTTTCGGTATTTTTCGTCTGAAGGGTCGAGCTTCAAAACAATACTGATCTTGTGAAAATTCGTCGCCTCTGTCGAAAGTTTTAGGTAGATATGCAAACATACATACATATATATATATATATATTGGTAGCTCAAATTTTCGACCCAAACCGATTAAAAAGCTTGCTCTGTCTCTGAATACCCTTTATGTAAAATTTCAAATGTTTAGACCAGAAACTGTCTGAGTAATGTGGTAGAGACCGCAGAAGCAATTTTTTTTTTAACTTTGACTCCTATTATGACCCCTTAACATTTATTATTTTGGGCTCAAATCAAGTTATTAAGCTAGATCCATGTCCAGGGAACCTATATCTAAAATTTCAATTGTTGATACCGAAAATTGGCGGAGGGGTTCTCAAAGGTCAGATCGTTGAACTTTGACTCCTTAACAGCCAAATTTCTGTCCGAAAACGGATTACAAAGATTTTCCCAAATCCCAAGTGGCTTTATATCAAATTTCGAGTCTGTAGACAGACAGACAGACAGACAGACAGACAGAATTCACTTTTATAGATATATAGATTTCAGAGCAGACTTTCTTGTTAACAGTCTTAATTTTAAAGTAGAATATCAAGTGACCCATTTAGGTTACATGAGAAAAAGTTTAAAATATTACACGGGGTGTCTGGAAAATCAATAACATATAAGTCTGAGATTATGTTCCATCTATGTAAAAGATCTTCTTTGTGTTTGCATTGGTTTGCAATAGCACTCCATTGCTAATCTAATTTCCTTTGTGGTTCATTTCTTTCTCCGCATGGTCTTTAGTGTCTGCTAGTTAGTTTGTTTACTTTTATTCAATCTGCTGTATTCTGTACCTGAACTAAGAAAGGCCAACATTCACAGGATGTCTTCCATGTTGACTATCAAAGGAGTCCCTGCTGATCATGATCCTCAGATCTCTTTCGTTTGAACCTCATATTTGTTTACGTTATTTTTTCATAGTTTTGTTAGTGTATGCGGCAACACCAGACTGAAGCTTATTTTACCCGTTAACTTGTCACGGATAGTGTATCTCATACGTAGAAGCAGTTCACTATTACACACATCGTACATGTCAGATGTTTACAACAAAGAATGTTGATCAATATTTGTTTCAGTGGCCTCTAACCAAAAAAAAAAAAAAAAATTTCTTTTAATCTTAAAGCGTTTCTGGGCTTATGTTTATGAGAACACTTCATTATTGAACATATAGGACATAAGTATGAAGTTATGCCAACTGTGGAACAAAACTAGCATTTTCAACGGTTAATTTAAACATTTTTGGATCGCTGAACTTTATCTAAAGCTAACGCTATTTTTGATAGTTCGCACTGAAGATGGACGCTTTTAGCGGATAAGTTGTTTAATTGTGATATGTATTCTGTTTTATTAGATGCAAATGTTAATATTATTTATATTTATTTCAGTTTTTAATTCATATTTTTTATTTGATTGCTTTATATAATAGATTTTCTCGTCCATGAATGTACTCATTATATCTAGCAAGTTGATTTTAAATGTAGCATAAATAGATTCGACAATTCTATTTATTTTCAGTTAGTGAGAGAGGAATATATCGCCATACTTTCCCTTAAACACGTGAATTGGACTTATATTAAGTACAATACTTAATATTATCATCATTTTTTTCTTAATGGAGAGTACACAATGCATTGTGAATGCGTTATTGGCAGCTCCCATTACTCTCACTTCTCCTAATTTATCCCCAAGTCCTCATTTCAATGAGTGGTTTTTCTGCCAAAGGGAGAAGAAAAAGCTGTATTCTAGGTTGGCAGTATTTTGCATGAACAGTCACCAGAGATGTCGGAAATTTTTTGTTTCTATGTCTATCCTTGTAGCCTTGCACCAATAAGGGTGCTGGAGTTAAACGTTTTAATGGCTGATGTTATCCGCTGATAGTCAGGGACCCGAACCTTGGATTAACCACTAAGGAGGCTGTAATTGTAAATAGTGGGTAATTGCTATGGCTTTACCTTATCATGTGTTACAAAAAAAAAACATTTCTTCGTTTCTTTTTCTCTCTTATTTTTCCTCTCTGCCCTGCTCTAAGTAAGTCTGCCGACCTTTTCCATAAATCCCAAAACTCCATCATAAAAAGTTTCCTGAAACATTAAATGGTTAAACCCAAATCTCCAACTTCCAACATAGACCCCCACTACCATGTCTCCTCCTCCAACATTAGAGGTCTACGTTCCAACCTTCCAGAGTTTGAAACCCAATTACAAGAGACTAAACCAGACCTATCATTCCTAAGTGAAACTGACCGACTATTTTCCTAGTTGAGTTTGCAATTAAAGGATACTCTAACTTAACATCCAAATCTGACTCCCAAGATCGCCATGGGCATGGAATATGTGCCTACTGTAAAGATGGCCTTCCATGTGGTAGGAATATCTCCAGAGAAGATCCTAAATTACCCTATATGTGCTTCAGATTTTCAAATTTTTTTTTGTGCAGGCATTTACAATTGTTGTATGTTATTACTATACATACTATGAGATATCTAACCAATTTTTATGATTTTAGGCTCAAATGAACAGCTACAGCAGGAACTGGAATACATCTTACTAAAGCCTGATTGTCACAGCTGGTGAATTTCAAAAATGTAATCTGGATGTGAGGGCACTTTAGAAGAACGATATGCAATAAAACTTTGTTTTAAACTTGGAAAAAATGCCACAGAAACATATGGAATGATTCAGACTGCTTTTGGGCCATATTCCATGAATTGAGCATCAGATTTTCAGTGGCATAAGAGATTCAAGGAAGAAAGGGAGTCTGTGAGGAATGATGAGATGTGTGGGAGGAGTAAAGAAGTCAGAAAATACGAGTTGATTGGCCAAATATAGAATTTCGTGGATAAGGACAGTTGTGTGTCTATAGAGACAATAAGTGCACAGTTTGATGTCAGTGTGGGAACTGTACACACAATCATTCACAAGGAACTGAAGATGTGGAAGATTTGTGCAAAGTTTGTCCCAAGGGTGCGCCATCCTTATCACAGACTATTTGACCAAGATGGGCATCACCCTCCCTATATTCCAGACCTTGCTCCCTGTAACTTTTGGTTATTCCCTAAGCTCAAATAAAACCTTATAGGCTGTCGTTATGAGACAATTGAAGAGATGAAATAGGTTGTGACAAGGGTCATTGACATACTCACACAAGAGAACTTTGATGGGGCCTTCCAGAATTTGTTGGAATAATACAACAAGTGTATTACAATCAGAGGAGATTACTTTGAAAGGGACTAAAGTTTCATGCATGTACTATCAATAAAAGTGCCCATACGAAAAAAAATCTAGAAACTTATTGAAGGTACCTTGTATCATTCTCTCTACATAACACATATTCCCAACATCACCACACTGCATACACATGCCTGATAAACTCTTCCCGATAAAGCTCTGCTGGTTGATAATGACAGAAGAACAATCTTACAGAGAATTTAAAAAAATAGAAAGAAAAACATTTTTAAAAACTTTTTCTAATAATATGTTACACCAATAATTCTTTCTTTTTTTCTCTATCAACATATAGTAATTTATGAAAATTTTTAAAAATGTCAAAATAGATTAATAGTTTTTTGTTTTGTAAGCATTCAATTTTCCTTGGTAAATATTAAAATAATAAATCTATCTTATATCTAGATATCTCTTGATTTCTATGATTCAGGTGATTTCAGGTGATGTGTGTGTGTGTGAAAAACATATATGAGATTAATGAACAGAAAATTGTTTTACAGGAAGCTCTATTGAACAAAGGCGACATTTTATATTTCTTAAATGATAAGAGACAGTAATCATTTGAGTTGGAAATAATGCCAGCTTCCACATGACAATTACAAGAAAACATTGGCAATTTAGTAAAAAAAAAAAAAAAAAAAATAGAGAATGGAGAATAAAAAGAAGGATGAAGTAGACAGAGTCGTTGTGCAAAACAAATCATATGAATAATCATGGACTTCAAAGTCAGATTCTAATTGAGTTTTATACATAACGAGAGGAAATGTACAGTTATTTTTGACAATTTGCAGTAGCAATTAGACTTTCTATTAATTTCCCATCAAACCTATGATACGAATATCATAATGAATCAACGCCATTTTTCATACACCTACCATCTTCTTCTTTTTCTAATATACAAAGTAAAGACAGTCTATCTTTCCTTTGTCATCGATAGCTTTTTTCCTACAAATATTTGATTTTTGTACATCAGTTTTTCTTGTGAGTTGTTGCAGCATGTTGTTAAAAAGAATAAAATACAATTCGATTTAATTTTTTCCAGAAAATACTTTCTTCATGTTGGAATTATTTTTAAATATCCGTTATTAAAAAAAAATAACTTCACTTTATCGTTTCTTTGTCATCGATAGTTTTCTTTCGACAAAATCAGTATTTGATTTTGTTGCATCAGTTTTTCTTGTGGATCGTGGCAGCATGCTTTTAAAAAGAATAAAATGTTAATTTGATTTAATCCCTTCCAGTGAATACTTTGTCTATGTCAGAATTCTTTTCAAATGTCAACCATCTTTAAAAACAAAATGTAATTCTGTATTCGTCCATATTGAATTATTTCTTAAAAAAAAATGTTTTGAACAAAAAAATCAAACAAAAATAAATAAAAATATGCATATTAAAAACAGAAAAATAAGACAATTACAAGTTAATACACTCCCGGGTAACGCGTGATAGGTACAGGTATTTCTTCGTTATTCTTTAATTTAACTCACGTCAAAAACATTGAAGTCCTCATTTTCCTTTTGAGGTCAATTAAAGCAAAAAATAAAATTTAAAAAATACAATGATATTAAATTTATGTCTGTTCATATTATATGGGATTAGTTCGACTCAAATCTCTTATTTTAAAAAGAATAAATGCATTACTACAAAATTTTTTAATCTCTTTTCCATTTTCCTTTGATTAGAATTGAAAGTGTCAAATATTTTACCAAGATGAAATCAATAAATTTGATGAAATTTGTAGATAATCATAACATTGTTTAAAAGCACACAAGCATGTTCTGTAATTTTATTATTCTCTAACATATACTTTTACAATTGGAAACATTAAAATATAATTTACGATTTCATTATATAATAAAATGCTAATTACTTAAATGAAACAATTTAAACATTTTTATTAGAATGACGAGAAGAACGCAAAAAAATATACTTTAAGTCAATTAAAAGAAACAAATAAATTTCTCAAAAAAAAAAAACAATCCCAAAACATTAAGAATAAATCCACAAAAGAATAAAAAAAAAAAAACAAAGAAATATTTTCTATATGATATTTCGATGAATAAAGTATATTATTTGTACTTTTCAGACAACTATCCACATCTTAGTTTTATTGATTTGTAACCCCTGACATTCTTCAATTGGATCTTTTCACAATTGAAATCTTTCTAATCGAATTTGTACTATTTGAATTATTTAGACTCTGTTTTCATAAGGAGTGTTATTTTCACAACGTTTTAGCCGATATAACCTCTAACCTTTTTCAGGTGTATCTTGTCGAATTTGGGAATCTTTCTGTCAAATGTGACTAGCATGCACAGAAGCACTCAAGAATTGTATGACAATATCTAAGTTGGGCCTGTCTACGGTGAAAATGAGTTCGTCCAAAGACTATAAAAAAAAAAAAAGCTGACACCAGTCATTCGGTGAGTAACTTTCATGGTTGCTCTGGTAACATGTCGTGTTGAGTCATTGTGTTCAGGTTTAAATCAACAGAGTTGTTGGGAATTTTGTAGTGTCGAATCGTCGGAGATGTTCGGGTTCATGTCGTGTCGAATCGGCGGAAGTGTTCTGGTTTAAATCAACAGTGTTGTTCGGGATTGTGTCGTGTCAAGTCAACGGAGGTGTTCAGGATTGTGTCGTGTCGAGTCAACAGAGGAGTTTGGGTTTGAATTGATAGAGTTGTTCAGGATTGTGTCAAGCCCCGTGGACGAAATTGCTTCGGACCATGCTGCTGCGTGTGATAATCTGCATGGAATATCAAATGGAACCGTTTATTTAACCTACGGAGGTAGAATGCTCTCATTCCATCAGCCATGACCTTGTAAAAGTCTTAAGTAATTCATAATTGTATTTTAAGTATCGCCTTCAGCTCTCATAAGAGTGTTATTATCTATTTGTTATTTTTTAAAGTTTTATTTCCTTTTGCTTTTTAATTGAAGCAAGTTTCATAATGGATAATACAAATCTAACTTTAAAAATGAGCTTAGCGTGACTGGCAGTGTAATATCCAATTGATTGTACGAAAATTTCTGGTTAGCATTTAATCTAAACCATACAACATAAAAAAGTATGTTAGTTTGAATGATAAAATATCTGCACGCACGAACTCCTTCAAGCTTTGCTATTGTGCACTGAAAATTGTATGCATCCTTTTTTTTAATAATTTCTTTTTCTTCTTTATCTGAAATTTCATTACTGGAACTATATTGCTTCATTGATTTCCCCACAGAAAAAGACGATTTGATTATTGTTTTGCGATAGTATGAAGAAAAACCAATTGGGAATACAACACGGATGAATGGTTATGCAAGAATTGGTTTGCATAACTGTAAAATCAAATATAAAAAAAAATTGTGTGTGTGTAGTATATATATATTACAAAAGATTCAGATAAATATTAGTACCGTCGGTTTCAAATAAAAACAAAGGAAACCTATAGTTTTTCTCCTATGGTTGGACTCTCATCAGCCTCTGGTTATGACTGTAACCAGAAACTGATGAGAGTCTGGTCATGAAACGATTACAGGTTTCCTTTGTTTATATATAGTCGGATTCCTGAGTACACAGTATGTCAGATATGACGTCATAGCAGATGACGTTAGATATGACATACATTATTTCGACCTTTGGTCTGTAAAACCGTTAAACTTTGAATTTTCATTCCATATTAACAGTACTTTAAACAGTAGCCTTTTTATTACTTAAATACACATCAGACCAGCATTTCTACTAGTTCTACTAGATCGGACATTTAAACTCTACCCTTCAACAACATCTGAAGGATAACGTAGGTGACACCACCACCGCCGTAATGATACGTAAAAAAAGAAAAAAAAAAAGATTTTGAAAAAAAAAAAATTGTTTTTCCTGATGAAGATTCTGTAATGAATCGAAATATCGATTTAATTTTAATAAATAGATATGTTTATTTATTTAAAAAAGTTCTGTAGTTGTTTTGGTCTTTAAAACCGTTAAATTTTGAATGGGGGAGTTAAAGAAAGAGAATAAAATCAATTCTTTAAAAGGAGACTTGGCTCAACAAATTGATCTGGAGGAGTCAATAAAGAAAATGCAGATATAAAAACTATATACTAATATATATAGAGAGATTTATTCATTTATTTGATAAGAGTATACATCAATTAGGGTGTTGAGTAAGTGGGAACTCTTTCCTCCTTTATCACAGAGATACAACAAAACAAAGTTCCCTTAAATAGCCTCTATAATTTATTTCACTCCTAATGTAACTTTCATTAGACGTCGCATCCCTATTATGTTACCTAGCATCTTCACTCTTCTGATGAGAAACATTAGGCTTCGAAATACCATAGTATAAAAATTACGATTTAGCCAACATCCCTAATTGATGTATAGCCTTATTGAATAAATGAATAAATCTATATATATTAATATATAGTTTTTATACCTTCATTTTTTTCTCTTTATTGATGCATATATATATATATATATATATATATATATATATATATATATATATATATATATATATATATATATATATATATTTTTATTATTTGGGGTAAACAGTTACATATGGTCGCTACAAATAGCCATCTGTTTCAGTCAAAGAGACTTCATCAGGCGACCTGGAACCTCTCGACGCCAAAAAGAAAAATGAAAACTGAGATAGATCAGAGAGAAAGTAACGAAAAATGGAGCTCTTCAAAAAAAGTATAAAAAGTTCATAAAAAGTTTATAATAAATTGCGAGCTATTCTATATGTAATTTCTGTAATTATTTATTTTTCTACACATATCTAAATTTCTACTCCCCACCTATATTGTAAACGTATATATTACTATACCCATCCCCCCACCCAACCTCATCTTAGTATTTTAGTATGTTTCAATTCTTGTACAACTAAATGTTACTATGTATAATTTAGATGTAGAAAATAGCCTGACACCCGATGTCGTTTCGTAAATTGACCATATTTTTATTTAACACCTTCTTTACCCCTTTATTATATACCTGTAAATGCATAAATGTGTATTGTTTTGTAGGCGTACTTTATGTTCGTACCTATTTATATTTGCATCTGTTTATTTGTACATCTATTAATATTCTCTTACTATTCTGATAGGATTTCCAATTCCATGGTCTAAAACTTACTATTCTGATAAGATCTCCAATTCCATGGTCTAAAACATGTACCATCTAACTCCAATCTACTCATAAAAAATAAATAAATAAAATTAAAAATAAAATAAAATAATAATAAAATAAAATAAAATACAACAAATATTATAAACTTTAATTAATAAATAGTAAAATAAATACTTTACATAACACATAATAATATGGTGCAATTTAACACCTTTTATAACTCATTATAATGATGATACTAATAACTGCTCATTATTATTAATATGTTTATTTTCATATTTACATTTAATTTGCTTAATAATTTATTAAGAATCCCATAATAGTTTTAATCGAAAAATTTATCTTAAATATAATTCATTTTTAATTTTTAATATCCTAATACCATTTAATTAAATATATACTTATGTCTGTATAACAGTATCCTTGTATATAGATTTATTTCGCTAGACGCCCGTCTGTGTATATTTATTGTATACCTGCGTATATATGTAGGTGTACATATAGATGTACTTGCTGATGTATATACATGTATATATATGTACATGTGTGTGTGTTTGTGCATCTATATCTGTATTTGTATATCTTTATATATGCGTATGTGTGTATAAATATATGTATGTGTGTGTGTATTTGTATATATGTAAACTTGTGATTGTCTGTGTATCTATACATATAGTTTTATTCTTACGTATGAGTATGTTCTTTTATGTATATATTTACGCGTGTATGTGTGCATAGCTTTCACACATGTATGTATGTATTTCTATATTTGGTTTGGATGTATATATACAGATATGTTTCATTCCCCCCTCCCCACCAACCTCATTTTAGTATTTTAGTATGTTTCAATTCTTGAATAACTAAATTTTACTACGTATAATTTAGATGAAGAAAAGAGCCTGACACCCGATGACGTTTCGCAAATGACCATATATTTATTTAACCCCTTCTTTACCCCCTTATTATATACATGTTCATGCATAAATGTATATTATTTTGTATGCGTACTTTATGTTCGTACCTACTTGTATTTGCATCTCTATATTTATACATCCTTTATTATCCTTCTTACTATTCGTATAGGATTTCCAATTCCATGGTCTAACATATGTACCACCTAACTCTAATATACTCATACAAAAAAAATAAAATAAAAATAAAATAAATATTATAAACTTTAATTAATAACTAGTAAAATGAATACTTTACATAACACATAATAATATGGTGGAATTTAACACCTTTAATAACTCATTATAATGATAATACTAATAACTACTTATTATTAGCAATATGCATATATTTTCATATTTATATTTAATTTTCTTAATATTTTTTTATAATTCCATAATAGTTTTTAATCGAAAATTTTATCTTAAATATATTCCATTTTAATTTTTAATATCCTGACACTACTTAACTAAATATATACTTATGTCTGTATAACAGTACCTCTGTACGTAGGTATATTTCGCTAGACGCTCGTCTGTGTATATTTATTGTGTACATACGTATATATGTAGACGTTCATATAGATGTATTTGCTGATGTATATATATGTATTTATATGTGTGTGGGTGTCTATCTATATATATATATATATATATATATATATATATATATATATATATGTATGTATATATGTGCGTGTGTGTGTGTATCTATATCTGTATTTGTAGATGTCTATATATATGTGTATGTGTGTGTATATATGTATGTATATGTGTGTATGTCTGTATATTTGTACGTATTTGTATACATGTGATTATCTGTGTATCTATACATATAGCTGCATTCTTGCGTGTGTGTGTGTACGTTCTTTTATGTATATATTTACGTGTGTATGTTTGTGTCGCTTTCGCACATGTATGTATGTATTTGTATATTTGGTACGTATGTATGTATGTATGCAGATATATGCCTCAGCATGAATATGTCTGCATTAGTCAGTCCCCCCACCCCTAACTTAACGCATAACGACACGTAACTCTCATAATAAAATCACACAAGTGCAAAGTCCTTTTCTTTCCGTGACACGTTCAATATAAGTAGAACCTCTCCCACACCACCCTCCTGTGCAACTCACAGCCCCAATAAAATTATGACTCATTTTTAATTTTATTTCAAATTTACATTCTGTTGTGAAAAGTTTTGAATATCTTCGAATAGGTCCTAATGCGATCTTCCCTTTTTTGTTCTCATTTTAGAGAGCTCGCAATTTATTATAAACTCTTTATAAACTTTTTATACATTTTTTGAAGAGCTCTATTTTTCTTTAATTTCCCTCTAATCTATCCCATTTTTCATTTTTCTTTTTGGCGGCGAGAGGTTCCAGGTCGCCTGATGAAGTCTCTTTGACTGAAACAGATGGCTATTTGTAGCGACCATATGTAACTGTTTACACCAAATAATAAAAAATATTTTGCTCTTTTTATTGAGCATTATTTAACAACCTCGTTCTGACTTTTAAACAAGTCAAACCTTAATATATATATACTTTCCTGACAGCCCTTTCAGAGAAATTAAATAATCTATGCTAAATGCAAGTTCATGTCTATATGATTTGTTGAACACTATCAAAGACAGTTTGCTATGCTGTCGGCTTGAAATGACATAAATTAGGTTCATTTCTCTTCTTACTCATAGCTGATGAAGTTGGTCTCATCGGTTGGAGTGTTTGGATTTGAATTAAATGTGAATTCTGTTCAGAGGTTCGAATCATGGGATCGAATGAACTGTTATCTCCACACTGAAGATTCCACAAGAATGAAAGTATACATATGTAGATAATAATTAAAAATATGATTATATATATATATATATATATATATATATATATATATATATAGGAAGAGTTTGCTTATAACGACATGTCATGGTTTGAGAGCTATGTGATTTCCTCAGGACCAGTACCCTAGTCAACTAAAACTTAAATATGATAGTGGCTCTGATATATATATATATATATATATATATATATATATATATATATAATGTGTCTGATGATACAAAATTTCAAAAAGATATTCAAAATAGAATTAATAAAGTTGGTGAAGTATTTGTTAGGCTATGACACAGACTCCGGAACAGCCATGATATGTCTTTGAAAATAGAAGTAGCAGTCTACAAATCGGTTGTTCTATCTACTCTAGTGTATGGTATCAAAATGTGCACCTTTTGTCGCAAGCGCATCAATCAGTTCAATTCCTTCCATATGAGATGCACGTGTTGTGTTTGCAATGTTAAATGGCAGGATCATGTTCGAAATAGTGAATTATTTGAGAGGTGTGACATCACTGGTATTGAAACATTTTTTATTAAAATACAAATGCTGTACTCTGATCATCTCGTAAGAATGGATGACTCAAGAATTTCAAAGCAGCTTTCTTATGGGCAATTGAAAAATTCTTTTTGCCGAATAGAGCGTCCTCTTCTTCGCTATAAGACAATCTGAAATGTTAGATTGCTGTGAGCTGGTAAGTGCAGCAGATGGAGAAAATGTTTTTTTGTTTTTTTTTCTGAAGACTGATAAATTTGAAAGTAACTGCCTTCGTCATAGGGATGCTCTTCGTGCTAATTTGAAAGCAAAGCATCAAGAACATTCACCAAACAATGAATGTGTGTGTCATTGTATGTTCAAAGCACGAAGAACTGATGGGTTAGCTGTCCACTTGAGACGACATTTTGAACTAATCTGCGAGAAAATGTGTAACACACCTCCGAGATTAAAAACACACACATACGATGTCACAGGACTAAAGAATTGTTGCAATTATTTTGCTGACCCCTCATTCATCGTCTTCGATGAGAGAATTCACCATATATATGAAAGGATAAGGAAGGAAGAACGGATAAACTAAGACCAAATATGAGAACAAAATCACAACATATATGCAATATGGGCATAGTGGATATTTAACCTTTTTATTTTATCCGACGCTTAATCATGACTAAACAAAATAAAGAGACTAAATATTCACTCTTATTATTCTTTTCTTATATTTGGTCATTATTTATTCTTTGTTTATTCCTTCTTTACTCATTGATTCGCTAACAATTATTTTACGAAACTTTGATAGTTAAACTTAGATAATATTTAAGCTGGGATATCAAACTTAGACTATCTAATTTTCATTTGTATGGTGTTATTGACATTATAATAACGTACTTTGCAAAGCTTTAATTTATTGTTTCAAAAAATATATGTCCAGATGACTATGGCAACATTTTCCCATTATGATTCAAAATTCAACAAAGGGAATAATTCATATCTTTAATTTAAGTATATAAAGAGTTATCTCCTATATAGCTACAATGTTATTTATGTTTTTTATGTAAATTTAAAAAATGTGAAAACAAATAAAAACTTCACTACATCTCATGCAATGACAGCAAACATAGACATCGTGCAATGACAGCTAACATAGACATCGTGCAATGACAGCTAACATCAACATCGACCAATGAGAGCTAACATAGACATATTGCAATGAGAGCTAACATAGACATATTACAATGACAGCTAACATAGACATATTGCCATGACAGCTAACATAGACATCGTGCAATGACAGCTAACATAGACATCGTGCAATGACAGCTAACATAGACATCGTGCAATGACAGCTAACATAGACATCGTGCAATGACAGCTAACATAGACATATTACAATGGCAGCTAACATAGACATATTGCAATGGCAGCTAACATAGACATATTGCAATGGCAGCTAACATAGACATATTACAATGGCAGCTAACATAGACATATTGCAATGGCAGCTAACATAGACATCGTGCAATGACAGCTAACATAGACATATTGCAAAGGCAGCTAACATAGACTTATTACAATGACAGCTAACATAGACATATTACAATGACAGCTAACATAGACATATTGCAATGATAGCTAACATAGACATATTGCAATAAAAGCTAACATAGACATATTGCAATGATAGCTAACATAGACATATTGCAATAACAGCTAACATAGATTTATTACAATGACAGCTAACATAAACTTATTACAATGACAGCTTACATAGACTTATTACAATGACAGCTAACAGAGACATATTGCAATGATAGCTAACATAGACATATTGCAATAACAGCTAACATAGACATATTGCAATGACAGCTAACATAGACATATTGCAATGACAGCTAACATAGACATATTGCAATGACAGCTAACATAGACATATTGCAATGACAGCTAACATAGACATATTGCAATGACAGCTAACATAGACATATTGCAATGACAGCTAACATGGACATCGTGCAATGACAGCTAACATAGACATATTGCAATGGCAGATAACATAGACATATTACAATGACAGATAACATAGACATATTACAATGACAGCTAACATAGACATATTACAATGACAGCTAACATATACATATTACAATGACAGCTAACATAGACATATTACAATGACAGCTTACATAGACATATTGCGATGACATCTAACATAGACATATTGCAATGGCAGCTTACATAGACTTATTACAATGACATCTAACATAGACATATTGCAATGGCAGCTTACATAGACATATTGCAATGACAGCTAACATAGACATATTACAATGACAGCTAACATAGACATATTGCAATGACAGCTAACATAGACATATTGCAATAACAGCTAACATAGACATATTGCAATGATAGCTAACATAGACATATTGCAATAACAGCTAACATAGATTTATTACAATGACAGCTAACATAGACTTATTACAATGACAGCTAACATAGACATATTGCAATGACAGCTAACATAGACATATTGCAATGATAGCTAACATAGACATCGTGCAATGACAGCTAACATAGACATCGTGCAATGACAGCTAACATAGACATCATGCAATGATAGCTAACATAGACATATTGCAATGGCAGCTAACATAGACATATTGCAATGGCAGCTAACATAGACATATTGCAATGGCAGCTAATATAGACATCATGCAATGATAGCTAACATAGACATCATGCAATGACAGCTAACATAGACATATTGCAATGACAGCTAACATAGACATATTACAATGGCAGCTAACATAGACATATTACAATGGCAGCTAACATAGACATATTGCAATGGCAGCTAACATAGACATATTGCAATGGCAGCTAACATAGACATATTGCAATGGCAGCTAACATAGACATATTGCAATGGCAGCTAACATAGACATATTACAATGGCAGCTAACATAGACATATTGCAATGACAGCTAACATAGACATATTACAATGGGTGCAATCTACATTCTGAGGAAAATTGGGGTGTATGCTTTGTGAATGTGAGCAGTAGGGGTTTTCTGAGGTGTCTTTAAACCGTCATTAGTAGGGATGTGTTAGGTGATTCTTTTAGCTTGGCGGTTATTTATTGGCCTTGATTTAAAATTTCCCATATCCTTAGGTTGTTTATATGGTTGTATACCTTTTATTGATAGTGACTTTAATTTCCTTTTGACAAGTGTTATTCTTATTTATTAGTTTATTTTTTATTTATTTATTTCTCGTTTTTTAATTTTTGGTTCATTTGCATTTCTAGTTTTTAAAGTAGGGGTGAGGGGGAGAGAAGTGCCGTTTCATGGGTTAAGCCGTTGACAGTTGGGAGGTGTTAGAATTCTATTAATCTGGCAGCTACTTTTCTTGCTTAGATCTAAAGTACTTTTATATTCCTATAGTCGCTACTATCTATATGCTAGGTTGCTTTATTGCCCTTTCTTTACTGTCAGCAACTTCCTATTGATAAGTGTTTTTTTTTTTATTTATTTTATATATATCAATTTACTTTTTATTTTTCGCTATTCTTCATTCTTTCCTTTGTTTTTAATTTTTGGGGTTCCTCATTTATTTATTTGTTTGTTTATATATAAGATATATGTCCTTATCGTTGGATTAGTAGTTATTTTAAGTGGATATATGGACCTAATAATAGGAACTAAATAAGTGTGGTGTATTGGTAGTTATAATTTTCCCTATACAGTGATGTTTGGAGTAATTATCTTGGCAAAGGTATTCATATTATATATATATAATAAATTCCACAGCCAAACAACGTCACAGCCCACAAGAGCCATGACAGTCAACGAACCTGGAAGTCCAAGACTCGAGTTTCGCCCTCATTTGGGCTCATCAGTCAAACACATCCTAACTCAGGATTCAAAACCCGAGTCTCGAATCCTGAGTTCGGATGTGTCTAACTGATGAGTCCAAATGAGGGCGAAACTCGAGTCTTGGACTTCTGGTTCATTGACTGTCATGGCTCTTGTAGGCTGCGACGTTGTTTGGCTGTGGAATTTATTATATATAATCTCTCACAGTCTAAAAATCATATATATATATATATATATATATATATATATATATATATATATATATATATATACAAACAGATTTTCAATGGCTGTCACTTTTTACTTTCATTCGGGTAGTTAATTCTTTCTCTGATAATATAATATATATTTGATAAGTTAATATGTTTTGTTGTAGGGGTTGGATCTTTAGACTAACAACATGTAAATGGATGCATAAATAGCATATATTTATTCATCTTTGTGGAGTGTTCAGTTCATTTAGTTCCCTGGTTAGAGTGTTAAATTATCATCTGGGGCTAATTGTGTGGTTGGTTTCCTAATGTAGTGTTATTTTTTATAATAATTCCTGTAGGTACATATCAACATTCCAACTAAGAGCATGCATGACTCGCAACCTATTTTAGTTAAACGTTTGTGGATGCTTAATTATTGAGTATGTAAAGTGCACTCACCTCAATATAATTGTTGGCAAAGTGTGTTGCTGCTCGGTTAATTTGGTATAAGTGATGGATGTTTGAGGTGGGGCTGAAGGGTAACCAAAGGATGGTTCTTACCTTAAAATTAGCTAAGTTGCACTATGTTAGCATCTTCTTCCATGATTAGGTGAGTGTCGTTATTAATTAGGGGTGTGTTGGTTTATAGTGCATATAATTAATTAGTGGTGTATCGGGACCACTTCATATCCAATTTCCTTAGTTCATTTATTAAGATATTGGGAGTGAGGTGTTATGAGTTTACTGTTTTTACTGTGGAGGGGGTCGCTATTAGGTTTTTACAGTTTATTTAAAGCATAGCTACCAAAGTGCTTGCAGTTGATAGCCAATTCAACTTTTACATTTAATAATTTATTCTAGTCTTTAAAACTAAGAATCAAATATTTCTCCACTAAACATAGGTAGCAGGTTAAAGTTCGTGAACTACACGTTTTAGCCTTTCTAAAATTTTCCATTCAACTGAAGATATTTTATTCGCCTCAATTAGCCTCCAGTAGTGTACCGAGAGTGAGGTATTGGTAACATATGCTTTATTATTCATTGATAGTGTGTGGCCATCGGAAAAATTGGAACTTTTTGGGGTATCGGAATCGGTATCAAAATCGGAAAAAATTGTGCCTATTTTCAGATGTCAAAACAGAATTATCATTTTTTATTTGATTCTGTTTAAAACAAAACCTTCCCCTGCTGGTAGTAATAATATAATAAATATTTATTGATTTTAAATTACCAGTAACACTAAAATCGATAGATCACCTCTACAAGTGTATTTTACGTCTGAGAAAATATGTGCACATTTAACACGTTTTTTTTACGGTAATTGGGGAAAATAGCAACTTTAAAGTTAAATATTTAGAGATTTATAAAGAATTGGAATCTGCAATTGTATCGAAATCGGAAATTTAGTGAAGAACTGGTAATTTTATCAGAATCGTCCCATCACTAATATATATATATATATATATCCACACACACACACACACACACATATTGTATATCAGAGCCACTATCATATTTATCACAGAGATAAAAGACACAAAGATTGTGCCTTGCCAGCCTAATTTGCTTAAGTATTTCTTTTAAACAGTTCAAAATAAATTGATGTTTGGTGTTATTCATTCGTCATTTTATTGTCCTACTTTTTTATTCATATATATGCAATAGTTTTGCCGATTTTAACAGTAATATGATTTAATTGAAAAATAAAAGGATAAATTATTAAACCATTCTTAAATTATGTGATGATTAATGTTCAGGGTAGATAATTTAAATTAAACTAATTAGAAAAATATATGAAGCTTAAGCGATTTGGAGGGGATAACTGACTGATCATACACACCCCCTTTCTTATTAGTAACGTCACATAGAAAAAAGGGATAGAGAGTGATTAACTACTCCATTCTATTAACGACCAATATCACATTTTTTTTATTTAAAATTCAGTTAAGAAATGAGCACACACACACACACACACACACACACCACCACCACCACCACCATCATCATCATCATCATCATCATCATCATCATCATCATCATCATCGCTGAGGTGAACTGATTTTTATACTTCTTTTCATCTTTTTGATGGTCTTATTTGAAAAATAAATTTGTATCAAAATATCAAAATGTTAATATCTATTTATATGAATGAAAACAAAAGTTTATTTTGCTGCTAAAAATTTGAGATGAGGATTGATAATTTGTATCATTTGAATTATTTGGACTACTGTTCTCATCTTGAGTGTTATTCTCACAATATTTCGTCTGATGTAACCCTCAACCTTCAGTTCTAGGTGTCACTACCCTGGTGGTTGAAGGTTCAATTCTCAGTGCAAGGGATACTAAGAATGCAATTGTGAATTATTTTAGACATACCCGGTCATGGCTGATGGAATTAGAGCACGCTACTCTTGTAGATTAAATAACTTTTTTTTTTCACAATTCCATGCTGGTTCCCAAGTTCGATACAATTCACCTGAAAAAGGTCAGTTTACATTGACCAAAACGTTGGAGAATAGTAATCTGAATAATCCAAATAATATGAAATCTTTATTATTCAACATTTTGTATTTCCAATAGAGAACTTTGTGAACTGACAAAGCTAGCTAACATATTATATATATATATATATATAATTGTAGATGATGTTGATCAATTCAGAATGGAATGGTTGT
>NC_136487.1:87673906-87771406 GCF_053919585.1 Euprymna scolopes | reverse complement strand
TCTTTTGAAAAGCTTTGACTCATCTTCTTGGTACATCTCCAAATTCATCCTCGAGCACTCGGCACGTTCTCACTTCTGGAATGGTGTGAGCAACCTGGAAATCCATCTGGCAGACACCTTATGCATATGCAAATGGTCATGAATGATAGTTTCCACAGACCCTGTACTAATCTTGACATCTTGGGCTATTTGCTGTATAGTAATGTGCCGATCTTTCAAAATAGCAGCCTCAACTTGACGGACAGATGCCTCATCAATGGCAGAAGGGGGGGGCAACCAGGTCTGGGAGCTGTTTCCACAGACTTTCGGCCATGTTTGAATTCATGATGCCAGCATTTTATAAGGTCATATAATGGGTCATTATCACCATAAGTTTCTTTCACTTCATCAAAAGTCTCCTGTAGTGTGCGTCCTTTCAAATACAAAAACCAGATTACTACTCGACATTCAACAGGCTCAATTTCACACCTAACTCAGTTCAAACACTTGTAAAACAGAAACCACTATTAGTTCAGAGCTGTAATTTGCCACATAACCCGTAGAGATATAAATCATTGCACCTGCAAAATTTCAGCTAGATCAGACAACTGAAGTGGATCAGGGGCATTACATATTGCACGCCCTTCGTGTATGTGTATATATATATATATATATATATATATATATATATATATATAGAGAGAGAGAGAGAGAGAGAGAGAGAGAGAGGGGGGAGATAAACATTTTTAGCTTGACATTTCGAATTTGAAATATTGAACATTTGTATAACTATTTTTGCAATCCATTTTATTAGATCTTTCTGCTAATGAGTATATAATTTTAACCAATGTTCTCAAGTTTTTTTTTTTTTTAGATGACTGCAAATTTGATGGCATGCCTTTCTTAAAGTTCACTGTTTCCTAATAATCATTAGAGTTATATCCCATACGTAATCCGTGGATTAAGTCTGCAAGCGATTAAAACTAACAAAAGAAAATATATTCTAAATTTTTAGTTTAATGTCTTTTTTGGTATATGTTGTGGTGTTCCTACTTACGGATAATAATGCACTCTTCGATTCATTATAAAAACCAGGAGAATGTGTCCTTCAGCAATTAGCATAAATTAGGCCAAGTCATGTGCACTTGGCAGTCGGACTGACGTATAACCACACTCTTTATTTGTTTTAATTACTTTTCTATTCAATATAGATTGTTTTCATAAATTACCGAGTTTTGTCTTTCTTCTGAATTCTTGTGAGATCACAACAGTATAATAAATATATACACAATGTGAATTACATTAAGTTCTACCATCTCATTTTTTTTATTGAAATATCTCCAGACAACACATAAAACCACGTGACGTAAGGAGATAAAAAATACTACTTTAAGATCAAAAACTAGCCAACGATAAGTGTTAGATGAACAGATTTTGACCCTGGACACAGCAATTCTTCTCCCTTTGTCAGATACATCGCTCATGGAATCTGATATAAATTCGTCGCGAAATTATTAAACCCACAATTACAAATATAATTTTACTTACGCTAACATAACACAAGACTGAATAAAACAGCTCAGTTCTAGTATGAAAATTAAGCCTGCTGGGTGTTGACACTACAACTTCAACATTTAAACGGAAGCGAGAGACGCTCTAAGACCTTTCACGTTTTTATTTTTTCAAATGTTTCAACGTTGTTCGATATAGAAACACCAAGTAAATATGAGGTTAGAAGTGTAGTATCACTTTTATGTCTTTTCTCGTTACGTAAATTGATTGGTGCGTGTATTGTTTCAATCACTTTCATTTCGATTCGCTCAAGTAGCTTCAAATTTAAGCCTATCATTATCAAACTGAAATTATGAACGCTGCTCATATTAATATGAATATACCGACTGATAGCTCGTTAATCGCGTGAAATCGAAGAGAAATGCACACGTCTGTGAGAAACAGACTTCTTAACTCAGCATACTCGAGCGACTAAATTTTAGGTAATGCATATCAGTTTTCTCAACACAGTGGAGGAGATCTCACAGTACCATGGCGAGTCATGGCGGTTGGATACTACTCATATAGACTATCATCATTTTTATGGGTGTAGCAAATTAGATAAAGATATTCAATACTTCCTTTTTTATGCCTTTTTACACCGCATATATTATTTAGTGGCACACATCAAAAAAGTGAGCAGAGAGCTTTAATAAGAACTGAATGTGATCATACTTGAATTTCTATGTTTATTTTACAACAGGCCAACACTTTTGGGTAATTTCATGCTGAAATCCAATACTTAATGATAACGAATAATTGCATATGATTAGTTGAACGATGGTACAAATTAGGATAAAAATATATATAAAATATGTTGCCATCATGCACACGTCTTTTCACCACATCTCGTCTCTTCTGTGCTAACCAGGGCTGACTGACATTGATATGCAAATTAATACATTGCTAACTACATGAACACAGGTCACTATTTTAATTAATTTTTTTTTTTTTTAAATTACATTTTCACCCAAAACAAGGCACATTGCCACTTTAATGTAGGGGGCTACTATCAGGGACATAAACTACAGGGGTACTATGTCGGGAGTTGGGCAGCAAGATGTCGGTTCACGTTACACTTGAATTTCTTCATGTCAGTACAGTTGGGGAAGCAGGAACTCGGCAGGAAATTCCAAAGTCTAGCGGTTCTGGGGAAGAAACTACTGGAATAGAAGGCTCTCTTACATCTAGGGATCTCAACTGTGAAGGGGTGGAATTTAGCTGCTTGTCGGGTTTGTCGAGGGTATTCACGTCGAGGGGTTACAAGTGTTTGCAGTTCGTCGGAGCATTCTCCACTAAAGTACTTGTAGAACAGGCAGAGGGATGCTACATTTTGTCGATGGGACAGAGGCTGAAGCTTAGATGACAGTTCAGGACCTATCAGGTTGGCGACTCTCTTTTGAACCTTGTCTAGGAGCGAGAGACTAGTAGCAGATGCACCAGCCCAAATATGACAACAATACTCTATACATAGGCGAATGGTGGCCTTATAAAGGTACAGGATACTTTCGAGTGTTAGTAGCTTTCTAGCACAGGAGAGAGAACCTACCTTCTTCGCAGCGGTCCTGGCAATGCTCTCAATGCAATTCAATTGCATAAAAATTGTGGGTTCATACCTTAAGTCGATTTTACATTTCAAAATAAATGTAATAATTTGAGATTTTTTGATTTAAGAGTTAAAAATCGGTATTAGTGTGTTTTTGTGTTTTGCAGACTCCTACAATATTGATTTCATAGTTTGCTATATCATTCAAAAAACTGATCCTGCATTCCAATCCTGCATCCCAATGAACATTAGATCATATATAGTTATGTATTAACAGTTTAATTAGACGCTAGAAATGATTTCAAATAAACCGTAATTGGAAATTATTGCAAACTAGTAGGGCTTATGATGTCGGCAAATATCATAATTTCTGTAAATTTTGTAGAGAAAAAATACAATTAAAACTAAAAAATCTACTTAATATTATAATCTGAAATGTTCAAGTTCATTTTAGGACGAAATTAGAGTAAAAATACTTATATCATGGACGAGGTTTTAACCCACAAATTCTGTCTCTAAGTATTGAACAGTAACCAACTGACCCATCCTTTTCTCTTTTTCATTGTTGAATTTCAAAACAAGTATGTGTTATTAAATTAGTACCCGGTGATTTGAGCAACAGTATTACAACTTCTGACTGTGTGAGTAAAAACTAATTCCCCTTCCTTTATTATGCCTAATAAAAGGGGAGGTGACAGAAATTAAACAATTACTAAGACTGATGATCTAGGTACGCTAATTCGAATCCAGTTTGTTCCACAGAAACACTTTCATTTAGAATGTTGGCAACCTTCACGTGATAATTCCCATAAATACCCGATGTATTTCTAGAAATAATTTTAACTAGGAAGATACTGGAAAAACCAATAACAACAATAGAATTATCTGATTCATAAGGTATGAATAAAATATTGACCAGGATTAAATATGAAGATCAATGAAATAGATTAAAAATATTTTTTTCTTTTTACAACACAGACAAATATTTGCCGTTAATCACTGATAAAATAGATTTGTCTCGTGTAGTTTATAGTAAAATAGCTATAATAAGAAAAAATATGGATAAAAATTGACTTTGCTTTATATTTAATACATAATTAAAATTTATATCACAAACAAATTTTACTTTTCAAAATTAATTAACATTGAAATCAGTTAAATATTGTGTGAAATAAAACCGGTACAACATAAAGGCACATCTATGTATTAAATAAATAGGGCATTATTCTATTTTGGTATATATTCATGGCTTAAACTCCCAAATTAGAATAATAATAATAATAATAATAATAATAAAACATGCCCAGTATTGTATCAATTAAATACATTAAATGAAACTTTTCTAAATACTCATTCTATTTTAATATCCACTAAAAAAAAAACAACAAAGAAAACGAACAAACTTTTGGCCGATATATAAAGTAAAGCCAATTACTTCTAAAGTAAGGTACTTGTGCAAATTTTGAACCGAACATATCTAAGCGTCTGCTCAGCTTTGCCTGAAACATGATGTAAACCGCTCAGGGTTGTCTGTAATCTGACGTAAGATGCCGATCAGCCAATCATAATATGCACAGACGAGCAGACGACTTTCGGATAAATATCGGAAAAATAAAAATAAACTAAATGTGCAATGGAAAGCATGGAGACTAACAGTACTATCAATTTATTAATCTTTGACAAACAACTGCAGACGTCTGGAGAAGTAATTTTTTTTTTTTGTCAAAATAAGAAATTAATTGAATCCCCAAAAGAATTGCATTACATGTGACATTAGATGCATCATCGCAAAAAGAGACTGTAAGCAATGCATGTAGCTGGGGATGCATAAACCTTTTCTTAAAATTTTCTTCGACAAAAAAAAAAAGTTTTAACAATCGAAACTTTTTAAAACCTTTTCTTACAATTTCCCTTGAAAAAAAAAATTATTTTTGAACAAAAAAAATACTTAAATAAAAAAAAGTTTTTTGCTACTTTGAACACCTTTAAAACCTTTAATAGACCAAAAAGGAAATAATTTGTTTTAAAAAGAAAAAAAAATCCAAAACTATTTGAGTACTAAACACTACCAAAAATGAATACAACAAAATACAAAAATAATGGTTTAGTAAATTCACTCTCCCATCGCATAAAAAACAACATGTTTGCTATGATACATTATTAAATGACTAATAAAATTACAGTAGGTCGTTGTTTTTTTTTTTTTCATTTGATCATCAGCGACACTCGGCATAATCCGGCGATTAACGTCATGTTCCGAGTAAAGCCGAGCGGATGCTTAGATATGTCCGGTTCAAAATCTGCATAAGTATCCTCTGTAATTTCCTGTTTCTTTTTTATAATTAATGATTTCCTTCCTATAACATGAACATTTAATTATTTTCTGTCCGTTATTTATGGAGAATATTGAGTTATGTTCTTAAAAAAATGGTATTTTGTGGCCTTAAATTCCATTTCTCGATATTCATAATATAAAGAGAGAATAGGAGATATTTCTTCTACCATTCTATATCTACAGGGTGGAATGATAATACTGTCGCCCAAGAAAAGACGACAAGATTCCATTTCCATTTGATGAAAACAGGTTTTCTTTTTTTGTTGTAGACCATCTACTAGTTAGCCAGTTGTGTACAAATCCTAAGAGCGATAGAAGCCTTCTATCATGTCTGAAAGTGACACAATGATCAATGAGCCAGATCGAAGATGCGCCGTTGTACAACTCATGTTCTCTACCAATCCAACAGGACCATTGCCAGCACTCTTAAAATGCAAATCCAGACGATTCAATGCTTGAGGGCACAGCTCAACGAAGTTTCCGGCCACAGTTATTATCTTTTATGTGGTTTCAATTGACCTCTCACCTTCAAAGGCGGCTTGAAAATCAACACCAAAGTGTACCTGGATGTGCTGAATAGTGTGGTGATCCCCTAGTGCAATCAAGTAGCAGGCTTGACTTTTGACGTTGTACCCTTCTCTCACTGCCACCTCCCCCTCCCTCTCTGACCTGAACCCGCTGGACTACTTTGTTTGGTCATACATCGAGAATATCACCAACATGACCTCCCACAACACCAAAGCCAGCCTGACCACCGCTATCCACTGAGTATTTGCCGAACTTCCACTGGCGCTTGTGGAAAAGGCATGCTCCCAGTTCTGGACCTGTATTGAGGCGGTGATTGAAGCTGAAGGTGGCTACATTGAATAGATGTCAGTTCTACTACATAATCAAGTTACCTGAATTGATTTTTTCAATAAAAGCTGTAGTATTGTTTTCTTTAAGGCGAAAAATTTATCGTTCCATCCTGTACTGTCTTCCAACACAGGGAAGATTTTTCAAATAGATGCCATTTTAGTTCTCAACAGCAAACATAAATACTAACAGGATAAACAATTGTTTTTATATAAGACACATACAATGCCAGGTAACCCTGTTCATATATAAACGTTGATTCTTGTACAATTGTTTGAGCAAAACTATCTATAAGAGTTTAATTTAGTGTTGGGACAATTCCTAAATTTTTCCGATTCTGATTCCGATTCCTGTAAATTGATTTATTTCTATATTTATTTTTATTATATAATCATATACTTATCGTCCTTTAATGTTTATTCTTATTTAATGTCTTAATTTACCTTTTTATTTCTATATAAAAAATAAATTTTTGGTAATTGTTTATTTCTATTGTTAAATAAAAGTCATTTATTGAACTTTCGAAATCGCCTCCGCCTTAATGCTGTTTCTGACAACCTTTTTTTTTTATTTTTTGTTAGGGGTTGGGAAACATTTACCTATGCTCACATCACAACTGTGATACCAGGCATCGGTGAATGTAAACCAAGCCCCTATAATCTTTTAGTTCAACGGCTCTAAGTGACTACTTAGTTTGCAAATTTAGGATTCAAAGGATTAAAAAAAAAAGTTAAAACTTTTTTCCTTTTTTAATAAATTTTTCCACATTTTTTTAGTTTTTTTTGTGCAAAATGTTTCAAAGAAATGTTTAATTGCTTCATTCGCAGAATATTTTAATGAAATGTAAATTTCTAAATGAAAAAAAAAAAATTCATTTACCACATTTATTTAACAGATAACAAAATGATGGTTTTCTTTTGTCGTTTTTGAAAGACCTTAAGCGGAACCGTCAGTCAGCATAATATGTAATTCTAACGTTTTTTGTTTTGGATGCTTCAAAAAAGCCGACCGACTGTCAGAGTTTTGCGAACTGATACCACGTGATCAGTTTCACTTTAGTTTTAGAAATATTTCCTGAAACAGCCTTCGTTCAGAAAATAGAAAGTACATATATTGTTCTATTAAACCTTTTATTGTTTAAATAATTTTACTTTGCTTGTTTTATTTTTAAAAAATATAAAGGTTAACAAGACATTTTTCATTTACTAATGGAAGAGTGTCGGTAAAAAAAAAAAAAGAAAGAAAAATTTGCCAAAAGATAAGCACCCCCCCCCCCGCCTTTTTAGTTACCTGTTGAAAAAAACACTGATTTTTAATATGATTTACTCGCAATGAGAGCAATGTAAAATCTTTTTTCTCTAAGGGTTCATCAACTTTTTCATGGACTGGGCGTAGTTAGGTTGTTTTATACATAGTTAAGCTTCGCTCACAAATGAAAACAATGTTACCTCGTGGCCCCTAAAGTTTCACAACAGTGCAAACAGATAACTAATCATGGGCCTCAAAGTTTCAAAACAGACAGCGTCTAAGTATGTGAAGGAATAAGAAAACTCATTAAGATAAATAAAGATTACCTTTAAAGTAATTAATAAAATTCTTGTATATCATATTAAATATGTTATGAAAAGTTCTATAACGTTTTGGTACTTGTACAGTTTAATCAAGACATTAAAAAATGAAAATATCGGAAAAAGATTATATTGCACGTATCCGTTATGAAACGAAGTTTTCTGAAAAAATATTTCACTTAATTTCATCAAGTAGTTTTTTTTTTTTTTTTTTTACAGCGAAAAAACAATGTTATGATACTGAGCAAAAGGTTCGCTTTTTTACAAAAAAAAAGCTAGTATTAAAGATGAGGAGGCAGTGTCGGTGCTTTAACTGGAGTTATCTCCCCGTGGCGTGTTTAACATATGCTATAATGGCTGACTTCAATGCGTTCTCATAAGAACATGTTTTTCCGCTGTAAAATAAACAAAAAAACTACTCAATCAAATTAAATGAAATTTTTTTTCAGAGATCTTCAGTCCAAAACGAATACGTAAAATATAACCTTTTTTCGATATTTTCATTTTTTAATGTCTTGATTAAACTGTACAAGTACCGACGTTTTTATCATAAATTTTTTCAGCATTAATCTCACTTCAAACAAACAGTTCAACTTAAAAATATAAGAGAATCGTAATGAAAGAATTGTAAATTTAAGGTATTTTGATCGATGCGATTTCGATTCCCCCCAAAATACATGATTCTTATGATTAACGATTCAAATTAATCGTCCCACCACTAGTTTAATTAAAAGCTTTCTTTCAATCTAAAGTAATATGGTAGGCCACAAGAGTACCTCACTCATTCAGCAACGGTGTTCAGTCAGATTTAGTTCCTGACATTATGAATTTTTTTTTTTACTAATTTTTATTCATTAAATTGTGAGGTGAAAGTACAGAATAGTTAACACAGCCCTCCTCCTTTCCAGTGGTTTTCTAAATAATCTTTGGTAAATTACGAACCATGATAAACTAATGTTATTTTTTAGAAAGCCATTCTTAACACTGGGCTGGGGCAGGACTTTGTTAACTAATCTGTACTTTTACATAACAGTTTAATACATCAATTAATAAATTTAAAAAACTGAAACTCTTATGAGAAGTTATATTATGAATGAAGTTTAATATCAGGAACTAAATCTGACTGAATACTGCTGACTTTGAGTAGGATACTCTTCTGATTTACCAAGCAGTAATGTGAATTGGAATTTTAAAGTGATATTTAGTCAATAAGTAAGAAACTTAATTGAATAGAGTTTCATATTTGCTGCAATTCTTTAATTCAATATTCTCTCTCTCTTTCTCCCTCCCTCTCACCTAAGTGACAAAATATTCACATAAATGGATTAATATTTGTGTCCAACAGTGCAGGAAATTAAAAAAAGCTTCACAACTGCTAAAGGCCGAAGCCATATGAAATAAAAGACGGAACAAATTAACACAAGTCCATCTAAATTCTAATCGCATCCATTTCATATGAGACTTTGTTAAAGACATAGAAAAATTTAGCATTTTTTTTTCCATCAATAATTATTTAGAATTATATTTCTATTAATTTTTAGTTTTTATGTAGGAAAAGCTCTCAAAAATAACAGATTTTAAACTAGATGTATCTCTGGTTATAAAATTGCAACGTTGCCTGGGATTCATTGGTTGGTTGGTTGCTTTTGTTTTACGGCATATCAACCCTTTTCGGGTTATTTAATGCCGAATCCAGTGATTTTGAAGAAAAAATTTTTAATAGAATATATTTGTTGTTTTCAAGTCGGTTTCTATTTAACCCATAGTTGGAACCCTAACAGGTACTACCACTCCGGGTCAGAGTGGACCTGGGAGCAATGGTAATTAAAGGGTGGCTCCACACTCCCCAAAGCCCACAAGCTGGGGCCTCACCACTGGATATAGTTTAAGGTCATATCCAGGACTCCCATTGAGGGACTTTTACCCTCTGCAGGGGGGCAGTCGGTGTATTCTAATGCCCCACTGACAGGGCCTGGGGATTGAATAATGATCAACGTATGTTTCTTACTCCCATATTTTATTGTCATCGAAATCGGTGAAATCGCTCATTTTTTCAATCAAATCGATTGATTGCTTGCTCTAGTTGGCGACTCATCGCAGTACATCAGGAGAAAGCTTCACATGCCTAACCGCAGTGACTTAGTCCACAATAGATTGTAGTCTACATTGCACTGTAGAGAATCTACTGCTAATTTTATAAAATTATTTTTTATATATAATGGCTTAAGTCAGCGTTTAGAATGAAAAAGTCAAGTATCATGGTGCAATTGTGCTTTACACAGAAATATTCATTTCGAACGTGCCCCCATCATATCAAAGAACTTACTGTTGATTTTGTATGTTGGGAATTTCAGTTTGTGTTGCAATAAAACTTCTCAATGTACTTGTGATATTAGGTTGTGTAAGGTATTAACTTTGCTCAAAATCGCCTGTTCCTTCTTTCATCGGATTATTTCGATTATCAATTATTGATACTTATCAAAGACATTCCTATATAAAACCTAAAAACACTGCCAGGCATATAAAGTACCTCCATGTGAAATTTTATAAAAATCGACCCAGCCATTTTCGAGTCCATAGGGAACTCACACACACACACACACACACACACACACACACACACACACACACACAGTTACTTTTATATAATAGTAGGGATTGGATGGAAATAGCTTCCAAAATCTTCAATCTTTAAATATATGAGCATTTGCTTAAAATTGTAAAGTTAGAAATGACTTTTTATTCTATTTTTATTTTATTGTTTAAATGCTTCCAAATTACTTTTCAAATGTTGTAAGGTTACGAAGTTATTCATTGTTTTGTTTTTTTCAACTTTTAATAAAAGATTGAAATAGCTGACGAAGTGAGGTGGATTTCATTTTATAATTAATGTTTTTTTTTTTTATATCAGTGGAAGATGTAATCTTGAATGTGCTTCACACTCACCGGATCATAACAACCCACTTTCTTTTTTTTAAAGAAAGGATTTAAAATTTTATGAACGATTTTTTAGTAGTCACCCTGTAATATCGTGTAATAATTAAATTTTAAAATGACAAAAAAAATCTGTTTTGTCATCAGAATGCATCTCAATTCCAAGATCTTCCTACTAGAAAGCTGGCCTATTTAAACAAATAATGCACTTATTTTTCGTGGCAACGTGAATGTGAATCGCATAGAAATTTTCTCATCAAATTTTAAAAAAGAAGAAACGTCTGAACAATAAGAAGAAATCGCACACATCAATTGTTAACATTTAGAGTTTAAATGCATCTTTCACGACTGATTTAAATTTGAAACTTTTATGAATTCAAAAAGCTTCTTTTTTTTTTACATTTTATTTTACTCATTGAATATGAATCGATTGATTTGAGGGAAAATTAGTATAAAAAAATAATGACTGTAGAAATTGAAATCGGTCAGGCTGACATAAGACCACTTAAGATTTATAATGATTTTCTATTCCTTTTCCACATGCGGTTTGGACATGCTATGGATGAGAAGATTACGTTTCTACTTACAATAAAATCATAAGACAACTTCACGTTTGTCTGTGTCTGCGTGTTTCTCGCCATTGCGTGATTTACACATAATTTTTTGTTTTTATAAAATCTTATTTATTTATTGAAATCAAAACTAAAATAGTGTAAAGTGCCAAAAACAAATTTTTAAAAGTTAATTATGAAATTAAATCCACCAGAATACATTTCTATCACTTCATATATTAATACAAGTCAACCATTTTATGTTTTGTTAATAGTCGCAAAGAAGAAAATTGCTTTGTGGGCTTTTGAAAATTGAAAGCAATTTGGAAGCATTTAAGCTGTTGTATAGAAAATCATTTTTGGCTGTAAGATTATTAGAAAATCTCCATAGCTTTCAAAAGTATCAATCTTTTAATTAAGAGACTGACACTTATGGAAGCTATATAACCCAATAATTTTATAAACAGAGATTAAAACAATCTTACATTATTTAATAGAATTACTTATAGCCCATTTAACATAATGGTAAGAATTTCGCTAATGGGCCAGAAGATCGAGGTTCAATCCTCGGTCGAGGCTACCAAAGACTTAAACAACGATACTTGATGCATTTTGCTAAATAGTCAGCATTATGGGGGGGGGGCATCAAGGAAAAGTGGAGTAATCTTTGGAGTAGAGTGGCTGCCTCCCCCATTACTTTGGTGTAGAAGCTAATGAAAATGGAGCCTTTGGGTCGTCCTCGATATGACTATAGTTTACAACTTAGCCTATAAGACAAATTTTGTTTAATTAATAATTTAATGACCGAACGTTAGCGAATTAATTTAAATTAACTTTTAAAATCGTATTTAAAATTAATTTGGTCAAAAAAAAAAAATCAAACATCATAATTTAAAAAAAAAATATGAAACAAATATGAAAGTAAAACGATTCCCGGGCAACGTTGGGTATGTATTACTAGTTTTACAATAATTAATGTGTATTAAGTGAGAATAAGAAAAGGATGGTGCACTGATATTCTTCGCGTTTTTATGTCTCCTTTCGCTTTCGGCTTTGGGGATTTGGCCATGCATTAAGTAATTGCTCTTCTTAAGAAGGAAACCCATCCCTCGATTTCATTGGCTGAAAAATGATTTCACATTATTTGCAAAGCAGAAACTGACATCAATTTGCTTACAAAAGACAGACGCTTTATTCATTCATTTTCTTTTCCTTCTCTTTGGTAAAGCATCTTTAATTATAGTTTGAATCTGGTTGTTAAAAGGATCAAGCTAGAATTTCCACAAACGACAAGGAAAATAACTTGCATGGCTTTTAGAGTCTATTTTGGTTACGAATTAGCAAAAATTATCTTGAGAACAGAAATAACTTTGGTTTAATATTTCTTCTGCTTTAGATTCTAATGCAGAAAGGGATTCATGCGGATGCTTCCGGAAACTTATTAAATCAACAAAAATGTTTTCATTTTTTCTAAACAAGCAGATTATTTTTTATTAGTGTTATTAAAATTGTGTGGATATTTTCTGTTTGATCAAAGATTAAGTTTAACTTAGTTAATTAAAACTAACATAAGTGTCATTAAACAGCATGTCTTTCAATAATAATAATAATAATAATAATAATAATAATAATAATAATAATAATAATAATAATGTGAACAGAGGAAGAACAAGAACAACAACCGGATCCTCCAAAAACAAAACTCTACCAGAGTCATATATAGGAAGAGCGACAGGATCATAATAGAAATGCCGAATGGCTGAAACACATGAAAAAGAAGTCACAGCAAATCGAGCAAGGGACAGAGAATGAAATCAGCAAAGAAACCCTCAAGACAACCCTACGAAAAATGGCAAACTGGAGAGCACCAGATCACGATAGAATACATGCCTATTTGTTTAAAACATTCACAACACTGCATGAAATACTAATTCAGGACCTGAAAAGATGTATCCAAGAAGCAAATGTTCCAGAATGGATGAGCAAAGGTAAAACCACTTTGGTGCAAAAAGGATGCAGAAAAAAAGACCCCCCCCCTCACCAGCAACTGCAGCCTTATTACATGTTTACCTAAAATGTTGAAAATATTAACGGCACTGCTGAGGGAAAAAATTTATCATTCCCTTCATAATCGTGGACTACTTCCTAAGGAACAGAAAGGATGCCAAATAGAAAAAAGAGGAACACATGAGCAAAGGATCCTGAAGGAGGTCAAAAGTAAAAAAAGAACTTGGCCATGGCATGGATCAATTACAAGAAAGCGCATGGCAGAATTCCGCAAGCATGGATAATTGAATGCCTGAGAATGTACAAAATACCAAACAAAATGATCAATTTAATAGAAAATGTAATGAAAATATGGAGACTTGAACTGACAACTGATAGACAATACATAACGGAGATTAAAATACAAAGAAGTATCTTTCAAGGTGATTCCCTATCACCACTACTAGTCATCATAGCCATGATGCCCCTTAACAACATACTAAGAAAATGCCAAGCCAGATACAAGTTCACTAATACAGATGGAAGAATGAACTACCCAATATAAATGGATGACCTGAAGTTGTTTGCAAAAACCAAGAAGGAATTAGAGATGCTAATAAACACAACCACAATTTTCAGTCAGGCTATCTGAATGGAATTCGGCATGGAAAAGTGTGTGCTCCTGATCATGAGAAAGGGAAAACTGGACGCAACGAAAGGTATGATCCTACCCAACCAAATGGAGATAAAGGCACTAGGTGAACATGAGAGCTACAAATATCTGAGTGTCCTGGAAGCAAACAACATCAAAACAACAGAAATGAAAGAGAAACTTGAAAAAGAATACCTCAGAAGAACAAGAAAATTCCTTAAAACTAAACTATATAGTAGAAATCTAATTAAAGGTATAAACACATGGGCAGTGTAACTAGTAAAATACTCAGGACGATTCATAGGTTGGACAAAAAAAGTACTGAGACATCTCGACCAGAAAACCAAGAAACTCATGACTATGAACGATGCAGTACATCCAAAGGATGATACTGACCGACTCTATATGAAAAGAAAATTTGGAGAAAGAGGGCTGATGAGTATAGAAGACTGCGTAAATGACACAAACAAAAAAGAATCAGAAAAATCCATAATACAGAATACTGAAAGAATAATTACTGCAGCAAGAGATACAGAAGAAACAAACAAAAACAGAAGAAAAAAGGGATAAGACGAGAAAAGAAAAATGGGAAGAGAAACAACTACATGGACGATTCATAAGGATGACAAAAGATGAGACTAATGAAAACACTTGGACATGGCTACAAAAAAGAAACTTTAATAGAGAAACTGAATCCCTAATTAACAGCCACACAAGACAACATGATTAAAACCAACCACATAAAAGCAAGGGTCGATAAGATCCAAGAAAACAGCAAATGCAGACTCTGCGGCAAAGAGACGAATAAAACAATAAACCACATAAGCGAATGCTGCACACTAGCCCAAAAAAGAATATAAGAATAGACACGATCAAGTGAGGACGGCAGTAGACTGGGAATTATGCAGACTACTGAATCTTGAACACCCAGACAAATGGTACAAGTACAAACTGACAGCATTACTTGAAAATGAAAGTCACAAAATCCTATGAGACATGGATGTACAAACGGATAAATCCATTCAAGCAAGACGACCGGATGTCATACTAGTTAACAAGAAAGAAAAGACCTGTCAGATTGTAAATTTTGCTGTTCTAGCAAACGACAGAGTGAAGAGCTCAAAGGAATATGGAAGACCAAAATGTCAGAATAACACCAATAATAGTAGGAACGCTAGCAACGATACCAAAAATCTTTGAAAAGAGAATGGGAGAGATTGGAATTAGAGGGATAGCTGGTAAAATACAATTGATAATAGTAATGAAAACTGCTGAAATATTAAGGAAAACCCTTGAACGCAGAGACTAATGCACATGACCTACAGGCACAAACTGGGCATGCAGAAGATGTTATAGATGTAAAACACAAAGGAGTATCACATGGAATCGTGAAACTGGACTTGTATATTTGTAAGTTAATTCTCTACCTTCCCCTCAATTTTTCTTTTTCTTTTCTTTGTGTGTGTGTCACTAAAAACTGACGCCACACTAAATAAGTGAGGAAGGTCAAGAAGGATGGAAAGACTGAGGAGAGTAACCCCTAGCCAGACCTCTGCCGGATGAGTGCAAAGAGGACTGGGACCTTGGGGAGGCTTTTTGCCAGCCAAATTCCAGTGAAGACCAATGATCGCCACCAACGAGAAATCAATGGTAAGTGGCTGTTATGATAATGCAAATCCATCTGCAATGGTTATTGAAAGAGGTGGAGAGTACTAGAAATCTGGGGAGACTTGTTGTTACTCAGACTCCAGAGAACACCACAAGTTATTCTCAAAGAGAAATATTTGATGATGGCTGATGTGATTACTAGTGAGTAAATAATAATAAATAAGCTTTATTAAGTCAAATTGCTAAAGTGCATTTTAACAACTTGGCATGAGGAAAGGAGGCCGACTAAGGCTGCAGTTGGAAAAAGTATGCATATATGTAGCCAAAAATATTGTATACATAAAAGTTATACTAAATGAATAATAAAAAGTATAGTGAATAGCTACACAAATATAATCAGGTTTCGATTAATGGTTAGATTAAATCTATGATTGAAACATGACTGTATTTACGTCACCATTCACAAAAAAATCCCTTCACCAAGATATTTTAAGATATTAATTTGAATTTGGATCAGATCATAAAATACAGCAAGTAAACTATACAGAAACGTGTGTTTTTAATTCATCAGGTTAACTGCAGTTAGCCTAATGATTTTCCTTGGAAATGGAACACAAACGTTTTAAAGTAGCTTACTGGACATAAGTATATTTTTCTGTTACAAGTAATTAGCTCTGCTCACGTAATGAGCACTGATGACTTTATGTTATATATATATATATATATATATATATATATAGACACATACACAGCATAATAACATTACATACTATTTTCCATTAGATTACCAAAGTAAAGCAACGTTTTATCTGGTCAGTACTAAAATGGGTGACCATTTGGAAATACCAGGTGCTGTATGTGTTCTCCGCTTATCTCGGCATCGTTTCCAGTCGTCCTGAACTTCTACTTGCCATTGAAATCAGGCAATGTCGATTCAGGAGAGAAGTTGTAAGGAACTGCACAACCCTTGCTTTGCACGCATAGATACAAGGAGTATCCATTGTTTCTAAAAACTGAACAAAGGTCATATATATATATATATATATATATATATATATATATATATATATATATATATGATTTGAAACGGTTAGAAGCTCCGACTGTCGTTTGGGCGATCGGGTTTCGATCCTGGCTTGAGGTAGTTGTTTGTCTCGCCGCACTGATGAGCTGTGAAACAGCGAAACAGTACTGTATGTGGATGACTATATATATATATATATATATATATATATATATATATATATATATATATATATATAGAGAGAGAGAGAGAGAGAGAGAGAGAGAGAGGGAGAAATAAAGAGAGTTAGATTTAATAAGGATTTAAACTTCTTGAAGAGATCATATATTAAGTGTCAGGATAGTATTGCTCATATTAGGAATATATAAAACTTAAAAGAGGAATGCTTCTATGTTGTTAGCAGTGGAAGCTATTTCTGTTGATGTATGTGTGTGTGTATATATATATATATGTGTGTGTGTGTGTGTGTGTGTGTGTGTGTGTGTGTATAACAGACTTTTAGTCATTTATTCATGAAAAAATACAATACAAACACACACACATTCACTGATATTAAAGACTTATCTAAAAAAAAATAAATGTGTACTGGTGTGGACATATAAAAATGAACATGTCAAATAATCTCGTTACCAACAAAAATAATAAATAACATTGAAAAATAAAATAATTTCGTTATAAAATGTTGTTTTAGTAAGAAACGCTTCTTGTAAGTATTATTAAGGAAAAAGGAAAGATGCGATTTGACTGATCTGAAATCGTTCGTGTTTTGTGTATATTAAATAGAAATTGACAGAACGAAAGATTTCCATACAAAATCGAAATTGTCATTCGTTTTGAACAAATCTTAACGTGTACTGAAGCCATTACCTGTTTGCATCTAAGAATCACTTCATGTGCTGAACCGATCTAATCGATAATGGCAAATTTCTTGTACACGTTCTCATCAATAACAAATGTTTGCCGCACAAAGGAACAAGTGTTTATAGCACTGTAAATAGTTTATCGTGATGGAATGTTTGGGTTTATTTCCATTAAGAGTTTTGATTTTGTCTGGAAAAGAAGGAAGGCTGTTTTTTCCGAGTTCAAAAGAAAAGAAAAGAAAAAGGTTTAATAACATGTTGATAAAATAAAATTAAAAAAAAAAACATGATTTCTTAAATGGATCTATTTTATCACAGTCGACACAGAAGCAGAAATAATGTAGAACTTCAAACGGATCAGGTGAAGATACCTTTCTCCTCCCAAAACAAAATATTAAATCACTTTTCTGTAAATTACTTAACTACAACAAATTTGCTTTAATCACCTGCGATATAATAAGAAATCAAACAACACATATAGACTTGTTTCGGATTTTTTTTAGATGAGGATTGTTAATTTGTATTATTTGCATTATTCGAACTACTGTTCTCAACTTGAGTGCCATTTTCACAACATTTCGGCACTGTGTAAGCTCCGACCTTCTTCAGGTGTTCCTTGTCAAACTCTGGAAGTCCACAAGGAGCCATGGCGTAACGGTCATAGTATTTAGGTAAAAATTCAGTTCTAAGTGAAACTCTTCTGTATGTTAAAGGTTCAATCCTCAGTGCGGGCGATACTAAGAATACAAGTGTAAATTATTTAAGACTTCTATCCAGTCAGGACTGATGTTACGAGAACATGCTACCCCCGCGGATTAAATCAAGGATTTAGTTCGAAATTCTATGCCGATTCTCGAGTTTGGCAGAAAGATTTCCGAAACTTCGACCGAAAGATCCCAAGGTACACTTAAAGAAGTGTGATGGTTAGATCGGCGGAAACGTTGTGAAAATAACACTCAAGATGAGAAGAGTAGATCGAATAATTCAAATTATACATCTATAGACTTTGCAATCAATTAATGTTTGTCGTGTTTTATATTAATAAAGTGTTCTTAGAAAATAATATTATTTATGATTTTCTTTTCAAAATAAGAATCGTATTTATTAATGCATTTATATTGTGATGGTGTGATCGTCGTTTCATAAGTGGATAAATTACTAAGTTCATAGCAAATGCAATGTTAATTACGATTTGTGTATATTTCATGCATTTTGTATCATTTTATAGGAGATAAACTTTTGTTATATAAGATTAAAAAAAAATGCCATTGTTTGAGCTGTTACTTGCTTTCGGTATGTAAGAATCACTTCATGCGCTGAAGAAATCAATAATGGCAGTTGATACATTCGAATCATTTTCTGATTTTGTAAAATAAAGAAAAAAAACTCTCACGCAGATTCATAATGGCGTTTATGAACTTGAAAAACTGACCATTTTTTAATTGCTATGTGTTCTTGTGAATATTTGCTAAATGAAGTTCAATTCATTCTAAATAGAAAAAAATAATTTTATTTCGAAATTTTTAGATGAGGATTGATAATTTCCACTATGTCTATTATTCGGACTATTGTCCACATGGACTTGTGGGGCAACAGATAAAGTGCTAAGTGCTAAATGACAGTCTTCTAAAGGTTGAAAGTTCAATCCTCAAATACAAGCGATACTAAAAATACAATTAAGAATTACTTAAGACTTTTATACAATCATGGCTGACGGAACGAGAGTAAGCTACCCTTTTGGATTAAATAAAGGGTTCCATTCAGAATAAACATTCCTAGGTTCAACAATACGCACCTAAGGAAGTTCGGAGGTTACATCGACCGAAACGTTTTCAGAATAGCATCCAAGATAAGAATATAAGTTGAAATCATACAAAAATTAATTTGTTGAAATGTATGACTTCTTACAAAAAATTTTGTTTTAATTCAACCGAATATAATGTACATTCAAACTTGTGATAATTTTTAAAATAGAATTTTGAAGACAAATATCGATGAAAAAAAAGAAACAACTTAAAACTATCATAAATAATAACCTAAAATATTTACAACTTTTGCAATTTAAAAAGGTGAAAAAGGAAAATATTTAGATAGGTTTTTTCCTCCCAAGAATTCTTATAACTTCATAGGATTCTATTCGATTCTTTCTTGAATGATGTGCTCTTTTTACATTCAGTCTAAAACAGAATCACACTCTTTCAAATATAAATCTTGCTTTATCACTTGCCATTTTATGTAAATCTAATTCTAACAACCAGGTGTTATCCGGGAGTATTTTTACTTTCATTCTTCTCTCGGTTTATTGTACCCACATCTCTTCTTTTTTTCTTTTAATTACTTTCTTGTAAGAAAATGTTTACAATTTTGGAAATAGCATGCAGTAAAGTAATATTTATTTACAAAAAAAAAAGACGTCCACAAAATAACATTTAGACATGTTTTTTTTTTCGATGAATACTTTCGCTTCATAGAACCCACTTCTGTACTTGTGCAGTTTACAGACCGTGCTGAAATAATAACCTTACTATTTAGAAAAACATTCTTAATATATGGATTAAAAAAAAAACTATTCTGTACTTTCGCCTAACAAGTTAATAAGCAAAAGATACCGTAAAAATTAAAAGTTAATTTGAAAATCCGATCAAAAATAGTACATTTTTTGAATTGCACAAGCACCTATGCTTTTAGTTCTTTTCTTCTTACCCTGCAAAAAAAAACTTTTTTTTTTTTTTTTTATTTGCATATCTAAATCTATAATTTTACTGAAAGAACAAAACAAACAATATTTTTCCAATGAAAACAAACGCTGAAATAAAAATCAGAAGAATAAAAACTATAAATGAAAAAAAAAAAAAGTTAGTTCTTACATGAGGTTGAAAAGTGAAGAAAATACCTGGCATAGCCTACCTTAGGTGTGTCTTTAAGTTTTTGCCTAGTGTGATGACCACGGAAATTTGCCTGTATTTTTGTAGCAGCAGCACTGACCTCTGGGTCAGTTAGGTCAATGTCGATATCATTGTCTTTCTTAATTGCACTGTTGTTAGCATCCGTATCAGCTGTTATGGTCTGAGGGATAGAATTGAGTAGAGAAGAAAACACGGCAATCAGGCAGCGGCAATCACTTTTCACTGGCAAAGTTAGCAGTAACAACAGACGAGGAGGGAGGCGTGAAACAAAGATGCAATTCCAGTTTTGAATAAGTAGAGAAGATGAGGGAGTAAGAAAGGAGAAGTGAGAGAGGGTAAGAGAGATACAGCGGATAATAGAGAGGGAAAAGAGAGAGTAAGATGGGAAGAGAGAGATATAGAAAGTAAGATAAGGGAATATATAGGGAATATATATATATATATATATATATATATATATATATATATATAGAGAGAGAGAGAGAGAGAGATATGTAGGTAGGTAGATAAACAGAAAGATAGATAAAGAAAGAAGGAGAAGAGAGAGGGTAACAAGTTAGAAAAAGACAGAAAGAAAGTGAGAGGGAGAAAGGTAGATATAGTTAATTAGATGGATAGAAAGAGCAAGATAGAGAGAGAGAGAAAAAGAAAGGGAATATGGAAAAAGAGAAAGAGAGAGAGAGAAAGAGATGAGGAGATAGGGAAAAGGAAGTATATATATATATATATATATATATATATATATATATATATATATATATATATATATATATATATATAGAGAGAGAGAGAGAGAGAGAGAGAGAGAGAGAGAGAGGTGTGTGTGTAGAAAAAAATTGACAGAAGAGTTTAGAGAGACATATAGATATGGTCACACACACATTTATATATATATATATATATATATATATATATATATATATATATATATATATATATATATATATATATATATATATAAAACTTGATATATAGGAGATTTAGACCCGTGGAGCAAATTTTATTTGATCCTTAGTCGGTAAAAAATAGCTGCTAAGAGGTGAAAATCGAAAATGGAACTTGGCAGATGCAAGTCAACTTAAAGTTCTCTTCTACGCTTGCGCAAATATGCACTTATACGTTAAAGCCAGTTCATTTTTAACTATTTCTTATTTGCCTGACGAGAGCTTAAACAGTAGCGACTAAGGCTGGAGCGTTTTATGTTTGGTTTCGATTCTAGCTGATGATACCCAAGTCATATATATATATATATATATATATATATATATATATATATATATATATATATAATTACCTTTGAAATCTCTACTATATATTGGGTACGATATAATAATCAATAGAGTATTGACTCAATAATAATAAATACGAAATCTGCATTTAAAATCATATTTAAGTGTATTTTACGGCGGGATGGGGGGGCACTACTATATATTGGATACAATATAATAATAAATAGAGAATTGGCTCTATAATGAAAAAATAAATCCGAAATCTGCAGAAATTAAAATATCATATTTAAACGTATTTTGCGACCGAGCAACGCCGAGCGACCTGCTAACATATATATATAAAGAGTGAAACAGATAGATAGGCAGATAAATAAGAGAGAGAGAGGGATAGAAAGGAGGGAGAAAAAAGAAAGAACAAGATAGATAGAGAGGGAGAAAAGACAGGATGAGAGAGAGAGAAAGAGAGAGGGGGGGGTAAATAGGTAGATAGATAGAAAGGAAAAGTAAGAGAGATCAATCCACGAAAGGTGATGATGGCATCAAAATGAACACCCAAAAGAAACGGTGGGTGGAGAAATCCGTGGTGGGAGAATGGCAAGCACATTCGTTGCCACATCCTCTATCATATAACGCAAACACAAGAACCAAAAAAATGATGTATAACTGGTGGGGGTGGGATGAAGAATGGACAAAGGTAAGAAAAAACATGAAACTGTAAGTCAAGACGAAAGTAACAGTAACTGCTGTCAGATGATTTTAATGCATCTTTAAATCTGATTCTTTTTTTCTCTCACTCTGTAGAACAACAGTGGTTCTCAAACTTTATAAAGTCGGAGCGCATTTACAGTACTCTAAATAGGCGCACTCAATACTAAATTGGGCTAACTAAACGATGAATCTTTGTAAGAAAATGGTATACCATAGTTACTTTTGTGTATACTTGTTTGTTGTATCTAGACAGATCTTACAGGAATTCCACGGCGCTTAAGCGCCCATGCAAAACCTCTGGGGCTGGGGCGCAACACAACAGTGCGCTCGGGCGCACAATCTGAGAACCAATGCTGTAGGGAAACAAACAACTGTCAAATAAACAAATATTTATTTAGGTGGTTGTTAAGATAGAGTCGACGGATCGTTTTTTTTTTAAATTTATATATGAGGTTTTAAGCAAAAAACAATAATACTTTCTTTATGTCATGTCGAAAATAGTAATATATCCGAAAATTACGAAAATTTATCAAGTAGAAAATTATTCATAGTTAAAAGTAATTTTTATGGAAAATTGGGGAAAATTGCATTTTCCCTAGATGTCAACACCTTGAAGATTGCGAATACAAGGAACATACTTATCTCCCTTTTCGTCACTATAATGACGAACTTTTTTATGATCTTAACGATGAACTTTTTTTTACTAAAAACACGATAGCAGTTGTTCTACTCGATGAATTTTCGTAATTTTTGAATATATTACTATTTTCGACATGACAATTAAGTACTGATGTTTTTGCTTAAAACGACATATTTAAAAAATCGATCTGTCAACTCTATCTTAACAAGCACCTTTATTTACCGTTCTTTCACTCACCAAAGTTCACCTATTCTTGACTGTTTGTAAATCAATAGCCCCACCCTCTTCCACACTCTCCTTTATTTTCTACCAAACGTTTAGTTGAAGAGTTTCACACTTTTTTTTATTATTTTACTTCTCGCTAATAATATCTGCTTGTTACATGGAAATAAGGAAATCCTCAGAAATTATTTGGCATTTTATGTAAAGCTAGATATAACATCCCGGCGTTAGGTGTATCAGAATTTTTGTAGGAATTGTTTACCCCCCCCCCAACACGAAACTGCGAATAAAATATAAAAACTCGTAATTTCTCTTTTAAAAGTGGGTTGTTTATTTTCTTTATGGATTATACTTCCAAAATAAACTATTAAAGTTGTATAAAAAGTAATAGAAATATTAGTTTTTTTATTAAAAAAAAAAAAAACAGTAATGAAATCAATTGAATTTTACGAGTTCAGCATTTTTCAATTTTTAAACTTTAAAAATTTATCAAAATTTTTCTATTGATTCAATTTTTACGATATTTTCAGGGTCAATATGAAATTTTATGCTCTTTTTTTACAAGGTGATCACCACTTATCAAGGCCCGGAAGCCACTCAGGGATAAGGGTTATTACATGTACAGTACGTTAGTGTGGGGATTTAATAAAAGTGTCTACTTAAGGGGGCGGTTCATCAGGAATTTGTTTACGTTGGACTTGAAGACATCCAGGTTGTACTCAGGTGGGAATCAGGCAGACAGAACAGAGTTCCACAGGCGTGCACTTCTAAGAAAGAAGCTTTGTTCATGGAATCTACGTTTTGATTTAGGCACAGATAAAAAGTGTGGAAAATTTTTGACAGTGGTTTCAGCTAGACGGGTGTTTTTCGTAAAAGATTGGCGAGGGGGACTAGAGATTGAAGCTCAGACGAGAACCTGTCATGGAAATAACGATAAAACAAAGATAGGCTCGCAACGTCTCTTCTGTGGAAGAGAGGTTGCAGGGGAAGAGAAAAGGGCATCTCCCACTAAGCCACAAAGTCTATTTTGTACTCTGTCAAGGCAGGATAGGCTGTTTTTGGCAGCTCCTACCCAGATATGGCAGCAGTATTCCATCCTTGGGCGTACTTGGCTTTTATATAGATAGAGAATTGCATCAGTAGTGAGATATTTTCTGGGGCGGTAGAAGGATCCCACCATCTTTCCAGCGACCTTGGCAACAGACTTGATGTATGTGTTCCATTTCAGATCAGGAGTAAAGGTCAAGCTCAGAAGCTTGTCAAAACATGGGGCTTCTCCTAGACCAGAGCCATCCATTTCAATTGATGCCAGATGGGGATCAGAGCGTTCATGATGTAAAGATAGGAGCTTGGTTTTAGATGCATTAAAGGTAACAGCTATGTCTTCCCCCACTGAACCATGCGCTCGAGATCAGAGGAGAGAGAATCAGAGAGAACTTTGTCATTTATAGCCTTTGATGTATTGCCGTAGATGGTCGTGTCATCAGCATAGATGTCAATGAATGATTTAAGTATGTGTTTAGGGAGATCATTGATGTAGATCAGGAAAAGAGTTGGGCCCAGGATGGACCCCTGAGGGACTCCAGCATTAATACTGCAGGCTTCTGATTTTTGTCCATCAACCACTACTCTTATGAGCCTATCAGAGAGAAATGATTTAATGATAGAGAAAACATTTCCAGTTATACCGTAGCTGGAAATCTTGTGAAGTAGGCCTTTATGCCATACCTTGTCAAAGGCCTTTGATATGTCAAGAGCAATTGCCCTAGAAAGGAAGCCTTTGTCAAGAGATTCACTAATCCTATGAGATATAACCGTTAGCACATCTGCGGTAGATCTTGCAGAACGGAAACCATATTGCGTGTCACTAAGAAGGTTATTTCTGCTGAGATGGTTGACTATTTCTCTATTTAATATGGATTCCAGCAACTTACTCATGACACACAGAGACTTATTGGTCTGTACTGAGAAGGAGATGACTTATCACCTGAATTCTTAAATACAAGGCATACTGATGAGGTTTTCCAGAAACCGAATATAATATTTTAGACAAACGTTTTTTTTTTAATTCACGCCCCCCCCATTTTGAAATGTCTATTAAAAAGTAAATAATTAATTTACTCACCAAAGTTTTATATATCACAATTGAAGATAAAAGATCAATAAATGATATATTCAAATTTTTGTTTTACAAAAAGAAAGAAGTGTTTTTTAGAAATTTACCTGTAAAGTCCGAAGTTTAAAACCTTTTTTTTTTTTTTTTTAAAAAAACACTTTTTGTTTTCTTTTTTTTTTTTTTTTTAAATGAAACATTGGTCCTTGCTCCTTTAATTAAAAAAAAAATAGGGTTTAAATTACATTTTTCGAGTAGTTATAAGCTTGGAAAGAGAGGGGGTAGAATTACTTCACGCCCCCCCCATTTTGAAATGTCTATTAAAAAGTAAATAATTAATTTACTCACCAAAGTTTTATATATCACAAATTGAAGATAAAAGATCAATAAATGATATATTCAAATTTTTGTTTTACAAAAAGAAAGAAGTGTTTTTTTAGAAATTTACCTGTAAAGTCCGAAGTTTAAAACCTTTTTTTTTTTTTTTAAATCACGTTGTTGTTTTTTTTTTTTTTTTTTTTTTTTTTAATGAAACCTTGGTCCTTGCTCCTTTAATTGAAAAAAAAAATTAGGGTTTGAATTACATTTTTCGAGTAGTTATAAGCTTGGAAAGACAGGGTGTCGAATTATTCAATATTTTTCACGAAGTTTCTGACACACCTATCCCGGCGTTGTCGGGGAATCTTTTTACTTTTATTGTTTTGTTTCGCTTATTATCTCGTCTCGCCTCCTCCTTTTTTTTTTTTTTTTTTTTTTTTTTTTTTTGTTCTGAATTATTTTCTTCTCAGAAAATATTTACGTTTTTGGATAGATAATTCATGGCAGGAAAAGAACAACAGGTTTGCGATAAACTTGATCGAACAACTTACACTTGGATCGCTTTTGGATAACTTTAAGGAACAATTAGTTTTCTTTTCGTGAAAGCCAGTTAGAAAATTAAATATTATTCAATAAACATACGACTTTAAAAAAGTAAATAAAATAAGTTTTACAAAAAATAGTTTCGTAGACAAGGTGAAAATAAGTTTCATTTAATTAAGATTATTTTTATATTTTTGTTTCAAAATAATTGAATATATGAGTATTGAGTCACGTGTCCCAAACTCTTCTGATCGGCAATGGCTTTGGCGTAACTTATCATTCCATGGCCGCAAGGTTGCAAAATGAAAGATCCCATTAGCTGAGTCACGTCAAAAACTCAATATTGGTGAGATTACCGGTGCCTTAAGCACGTAGCGTCTCAAGTGGTTCGGTGATGCGCAGCATCCCATCTCTTGCATCAACTCCATTAACACGTGTGGATACTCTTTGGCATGGGAGAATAGTAGACTAAGGAAGACATAGAATTGATCTAACTTCGCTGAGATTAACATTTTATTTTATGGAAATCGTTTCCAACAAGGCATAAAGCCACATGATGTAAAGAACTATATATACAGACTAGAAGATGTACCCGGCGTTGTTTGGTATTAAACGTAATGTTAAATTCCTTTAAAAAAAATGAAGTAAAAAAAAAAAAACTGAGACATGTGCATACGAGTGTTATGTTTTTTTCTAAACAGTTCACGTCTTGTAAATAAAAAAAAAAACAAACCTAAAGACAGTGAATCAAGTATGATAACTATTAGACCAGCTTGCTACGCTCTTTAAAAAGTGTTTTCTAGTGTGAAATAGTTGACAAGCAGATAAAAATCCGATGACCTCCCCCTCCAACAACAATTTTTCAATTTTGACGCCTTAGCAGCACCTTTTCCGTATGAAAACAAATTTAAAATTTTCAACATATCTGAGTACTCTATACACCAAATTTCAAATCTGTAGATAAAAATTCCGTTGATTATATAGGTTGAGAAGTGTCCTCACAAATACACACACATTCTCACTTTTATATACAGTAGAACTCCGTGATATGGTGGCCCTAGGATACGGTTTTTTCAGGTTACAATGTGCAATACGATGTTTTACCGGCTACTGGTTATGGTATTTACCCCCACCTTACGCCGTAAGGTGGGGGTAAATACCATACCGTAAGTTACGGTGTTATTTATGTTATTTGATTATATACATGTGTATTATATACTGTACTATATTTTGTTACTAATTTTTAATATGTACTGCATAAAATTTTGCTTAGGCCTCGTCATACGGCGATTTCACCTTACGATCGTGAGTATGTGTGTTTATAAGAAAAATATGCTCATTCAATTATATTTCACACTAATCCTTTTATTTATGAAACTCAGTGAATGTTAAAACTTTAAAAGTATACTGTATTATCTCCCTTGCATATCATTTTATTGATTAATTATATTTTATTAATTTTAACTGTACTAGTTAAATGTTATATTTTACTAATTTAATTTTTTCAACTTCAACCCCATCCCCCATTTATATTTATTTCTTTAATTTTAATTTTTATTCATTCATTTATTTATTTATTTCATTATTTATCAAAACCGGGATATTTTAAACCAATTTCAATGGAGACTAATATATTTTTTAACACGCGTTTTTAATTATTACAAGTTAATCTATAAAATGTATTATATTCAACTGCAATAATTAGGTTACGGTCGAACATACATTTAGATTATACGGAATAAGTTAAATAGCGTAAACAAATTCTATGAATTAAAAATTGGTTTTGTAAAAAAAAAAAAACTAAATATACATATTCTAGATGTAATCATTAACATTATCTAAGACAATAAATAATAAATAAAAAGAAGTATTAGATAATTTTAATGTTAATTATAACAATATCACCACATTATATTAATATGTTGGTAAAGCGTCAATGACTCCGCATTAAAATCAAAGATGGCGTAAATATCATAAAACACAATTACAACTTCTCTTCCGCTTTTTTTGGATTTCATGTCCATATTTTATTTTATTTTAAAGTTAACGAGTTCCTAATCTCCTGATGAGTCAGGGCGAAAAATATTTTTAAAATTGACATAATCATATGGTTGTTTTTGCGCTACGAAACAGGTGCTACCAATTATTGAACATTTTAACATGCTGAAAGAAATAAACGGTAAGATGAACAACATTTTAGAATTTGGAGTATAGACTTTTGTCATTTATTTATATTACTTCAAAGTTAAGAACCAGTCAACAATAAGTGTTAGATGGATAAATTCCGACATGGAAAACAGCAATTATTCCCACTTTGTCAGAAATATCACTCATGTGAGAATTAAAGGATAAAATAGGGATACGAAGTTGCCGAAATTAAACTCAAAGTTCACTTTCTACCTACTTTTGGATTGAACTGCATGGATAGCAAGCAGGCATAAAGTGTTGCTCACCTCACAATCTGACACGCTTGCAATACCCTAATGTTATTAATAATAAATATTCTATAAGAACCTATGACGAGTTTGTTTTATTTTGCATTTGTATAAATGCACAAAACTACATTTCAAAATAATTTTATTTACTTATCTCGGTGGAAATCTCCATAATGTGAAAAAAATAAAATAAATGTACAACCTCATTTCAATGTTAATAATAATTTTATCTTAAAAATAATTTCTTTGTGTCTGTGAATGAAAACTTCCTGAACTATTATGAGCGAACAGTATAAATTTGATTTTTCATTATTGCCAAAATTTGTCGCAGAAATATTAATTTTTTCTTGAACCAGTTATTCAAAAATATATACTTTGATATTTACCACATGAACTCTGAAAATAAAATGAGAAATATATGGTATATAATCAGTTTCTTGTGCAACGGTTCCATGAGACATTAATTTATTTCAAGGACTATGCAAAGATAAACAAATTGAGAAACGCTAACTGAGCATTTTGCATCTGCAATTCCTCTTGATAAATCAAATTTCCTATGTCTTTCATAATTCTTCAGATCCACTTCTCTCTCCAGAATAACCTTTTACTTTTTAACAAGCTTTTATCAGCTCATATGTAACGAAACATCAGTCATTGATAGAGAGATACACTAGAGAACAAGACGTTTTGAAGAGTTCACGCATATGCTTGATTATTGTAGCATTAGTAAATCTATTACAGGCTCGAATTCAATGTAGGAACTGTTAATGCCAAAAGAGAAAATAAATGTTTAAATAAAAATGTAAAGCCAACGTTTTATAAGAACATGCATTACGCAAGTGATTATATCATGAATTATTTTTATGGAAATCTCTCCAGACAATACGTGAAACCACTTTATGTAAGGGACTAACAAGATCGAAAAATGGTTATTGCAAAGATAGGCGATATCTATTAGCTTTAGTTTGGAAAAGACCAAGACTATAAGTACGGCATAGGAAGTTGTATTACAATGGGTATCAAAACAGCGAACTAATGAAGACCACTAGACTGACGAGTGAAACGAGCTGCAACAAAGAAAGCAGGAAATAGATCAGACAATTCTAAAGAACATGTGACATCATAATATTTATAAAAAAAAAAAAGACTGGGATTAGCAATATCACTTATGTGAGAGAGGTTGCAGAAGAAGAAAAGGTGGGCCAACCAAATTACAGATACGTTTTTGCACCTTATCAAGAACTGATATGAAATGAGATAGAGATTCACCATCCCAAATATGACAACCATACTTCATACATGCTTTGATAGTAGAATGTAGAGATAGAGATTGCATTAGATGTGAGAAAGTGTTAGGAATGATGAAGAAAACCGACTTTATTAGAAGCAGAAAGAGCAATAGATCTAATGTTTAAACTTAAAAAAGACTTAATGAGAAAAAAGATTAAAATGTTTCAGAATCGATTTCCCCTCAAAAACAGAGCCATTGATGAGAATCTCAGAAAGAAAAAGGACACACCCACGATTGTTCATTAATTTTAAAATAAAGATCAAAATCATTAGTTACTCTGATTTAATTACATCAGGGATATCAATTTAAGAAAATAATTAACAACATTTCTGTTTAAATAAAATATCAATAGAGAAGAACAAGGCACCTGAAGAAGGCCGGAGAAAAGATCAGCCGAAACATAGTATAATTATGCATACCAACGTTGATAATCCAAATGCGTTTGCTTTGCCTACCCTAGGATGACTTTAGTGGCTTGGCTATGCCAAACGAATCAACAATGGAAGGATACGTTTTTTTGTGACTATTGTTCAAGTGTATATTTCCTGCATTGGTGGTCATCATATTTTGCGTTGTGTTATCATTAAAGAAATAAAAAACGACAATAGTACAGAAACAGTAAATTTACATGCATAAATATTTATTCAAAGATATTGTAAAAGATGAACATAAAAGGCATTATGAACCGTGTATCAAAGTTAACAATAGGATATACAAAAGAACAATAAACACAAATATTAAAGATTGCACACATTAATATCCAAAAGACAATACGACAGAACACATGTTACCGGGGTCAGAGATAGAGAAATATACGAGGCCAATAAATACCCAGATGTTCTTTGTGCCATGTTTCTGAGAGTCTCTGTGACTACTATCAGAAGATGTAACCTAAAGGCAAAATCTGTTATAGTTAAAGGAAGCATGCTTACAGGAGGAGCTGGATAAAAACGTCCATCTACTTGGAGGGACTCGCCAGAAAGTAGCTAAAACGTCATCTTAAATGTTAAACCTGGGTGAAACAAGATTACAAACTCTTGGATTAGAAAGTGCATCCTCTAACGGTTAAATATAAATCCAAACGAGATAACTTGGATATTAATCAAAGGGAGATAACTTAAATAATTCTATCTTTACAAAATAATATATTTGAACAGGGCAAAAATCTCGTAGAAATAGAAATATCAACAAATGAAGACAATAGTTCAAAGAAAAACTACTCTACAAAATTCAGATACCAAGTATCTTTATTCTACTAACTGGACACATTCTAACATTATTAATAAGCAAAGAAATTTATTTTTTATTTTATTACTGTGTGACCTCTGAAATGGATTGTTTCAAAAGTGTTTGGGAGGCCTCCTTAGTTTTATTTTCTGCTCACTTACTAAAGATATAATCAGAAAAAAGAATGATAAAACAGTACAGCGTAATCTTGTGTAAAATGATTCTGGTTGAAAAAGTTTGGTTAAACAAGAGATATTTAATATAGTCAGCATTACCTACCGCCAAGATTAAGAGAGGTGAAGGTAAGCCAGTTGAGGATGGAACCGGACGATTTCAATAAAGCTCTTAGGGTTTCCTTTGTTTTATTAGTATAATGGCATAATGACCAAGAATTGCCACTTCCGGTTAAGAATATGTTCAGTAGTCAGCGGCAAATTGTGAAAATCAGTTCCTTATATATTTGACACATACGAAAATCTACGTGAAGGCATAAGAAACTGTGAAAAGTGATTTATTTCATTGAAAATTTAAAAGTTTCTTTTTAATATGATAGAGAGAGAGGGAGAGTATCAATAAAATGAGAAAATGACAATATAAAAATATATACTAGTGTATATAGATTTATTCAATAAGGATGATAACATTAATTAGAGGTGTAGGATAAGTAACAACTCTTTATTCCATGGTATTTTGAAGCCTAATGCTTCTCATCAGAAGAGGAGAGAAGATGAATAAAAAGGAGATATAATAAAAATAAGTATTAAAAAATATACACAGTCAAGTAAAAAAGCGAAACAAAATAAAATGAAAATATGACAGTAAGGAAACATTTACAGTGGGAAAAAGTTCTTAAAAGGCATAAGAGTAGAGATGTTATCCAAAGATTTTAGATCCTTGTTGAGTGCAAAACAGTGTCGAAATATATTTTTGTTGAGCTTTGCATTATCGCTATAAGTCTCCTCTTAACGAATCAATCTTATTCTTTTAACTTGCCCATATAATATATATATATATATATATATATATATATATATATATATATATATATATATATATAAGAATAAAAAAGCATTGGAAATGCAAAAGGATATAGGGATGGTATGCCAAAAAGTATACAAACAAGATAGCTATGAATGGCTAGGCACATGGAAATAGAATTGCATCCAAAGTATAGCCCTATAGCTTTTCTCCAATCTTCATTCCGTGCCATCATTACGGTTGTAAAAAGCTATAGGGCTATACTTTGGATGCAATTCTATTTCCATGTGCCTAGCCATTCATAGCTATCTTGTTTGTATACTTTTTGGCATACCATCCCTATATCCTTTTGCATTTCCAATGCTTTTTTATTCTTGTTAATTAGTATTTTTACTTAGTCTTATTTTTAAACTTACATTCATGATAGTATTGTCTTTTTTAGGAGGCGGCAATGAGCCGCCTCCATTAGTAGCAGGTCGCTTCCTGCTGGGTTTTAGGTCTTTGGGCCTTAGGAGTTGCCTCTTGGTCCTCCATCGGTTCTATATTACATAGAGAGTGCTACCGCCTCTCTGATAAAACAGTTAGAGTATTATAAAGTTCTAAAATGTTCATACCTTCACTATTAAATTTTTCTTGGTTCATTCTTTGGCGTTTTGGCAAAGATTTGGCAGTTTTTGATATTTATATTTATAATAGTTTGTGCATGAGGCAGCTTTTTTCCCCTTGGGATCCCTGTTATACCGTGCTTTTGAGTCAGCACGTGAGGCAGCCTTCTTTTTTTCTGGTTCTTTGTTATAAAGAGCACGTGAGGCAGCTTTTTTTCCCTCGAAATTCCTGTTATACCGTGCTTTTGAGTCAGCACGTGAGGCAGCCTTCTTTTTTTCTGGTTCTTTGTTATAAAGAGCACGTGAGACAGCTTTTTTCTCCTCAGAATCCCTGTTATACCGTGCTTTTGAGTCAGCACGTGAGGCAGCCTTCTTTTTTTCTGGTTCTTTGTTATAAAGAGCACGTGAGGCAGTTTTTTTCCCCTCGGGATCCCTGTTATACCGTGCTTTTGAGTCAGCACGTGAGGCAGCCTTCTTTGCCTCAGGATTTGCATGATACTTAATTTTTATTATTTCAGCATTTTTCTGATAGTATTCTTTTTGCTCAGATAATACCTTGACTTTGTTTTTTTCATAGTCTATATTTCTCAGAGCTTTTTTACTACATGCTGACTTTGGCATTTTTTATTAAATGTAAACATATAACACTTATGTGTATCTTACTATAATATCACTTATCTTATAGCAAGACAACTCTCGTAGAATTGAGATACTGCCCCGTCACCAATAGTTAAAGTGTGGAACGGTATATACACCAATAGTGTAGTTGTTATCTTTATATGAAGTCCTAATCAGTGACAGTGTGAGGTTACTTGGTTAATTTATTGTAGTTTATTTTAGAAAACTTACTTGTTTTTATTAGTAGATTGTGTATAGTAGACACAATATCTAGTTATTTTTGTGGCTAGGGCTTGGATTTTGATTCTTTTTGGTCAGCTTTCAGTGAGTTCTTAGAAGATGACTTTCTTGCAGTTTCTTTTGCGGTTAATTTAACTTATTTCCTTTGGCGTTTGGTGAGTTCTTAGAAAAACTGATCTGATCTACTTTTCTTAGCGAGCAAAGAGATTCAGCTGCATTTAACAATGGTTGCTATAGTGTATTTTTGCGCATGCGTGAGAATTTCAAGTTTCCTCCTTATTTTTCAATAGTTTGACAGTAGTCATGTGTCTTTCTGCCAAGAGCGACAGACGTCAGTGTTAGCCGTGATCGTCTAGAGGTTAGGACCCCACGTTGTGGCCGTGCTAACCTAGGTTCGAATCCTGGTCACAGCATTGACATTTTGTACATATTTTACAGTCCAAAATCTGAAGAATTATTTGTTTTATAACATTGTTTTTTGACGTCGTACTTGCTGATAGGTTACTCTTATAACAATTTTGATCAACTGAGATAAAGATTTCGTGGTTTCATTAACGCTGGTGGGTTACTGTTTAAAGAAAAAACCTTAACGTTCACCTCAAATATTCAGCGTCCAAGAAATATAGGCCACTGGCAAACTGGAACGTCTGTAAGCATCCAGTGTATTATTTGGAGCTGTCCCTTTTGAGAGAAGTTCCGTGTTCGAAGTGGTCTGTCTACATTGGGTATATAGTGTTTAAAACTTGTTATTACACGTAATCTTATTTAATTATGGAGTTAGCTAAAAAGCGATGGGTCACTGCACTTCTCCGTGTAAAGAGCAGTCGATTGATGCTTGAACTGTTGTCAGAGACCGTTCGTACACCGAGATACATCGTCTCAAAAGAAAGAAGAAAGCAGAAGAAGAAAGAAGAACAATTGGCCATTTTTGTACCCTTTTTTTTTTCTCTCTTTTGACATTTTAACCGACGTTCTGACACTCGCTGGATTCGTAAGACGCTTCTCTGTAAGAATATGTGCTTTTTGAAACTTATAAGTTGATTTTAGTTGAGATTTGGATAGTTTTGTTTTGTAGGCGTATATAGGCGTGTACGGGCCATCCCTATATAGAGAGTGCTACCGCCTCTCTGATATATATATATATATATATATATATATATATATATATATATAAGACACAGATTAAAATCCGATGAAAATCCTGATAGATATTACTAGAGGTAACACTTTCAGGGTGATCCTAGCCAAAAAGGAAAAACTCAATATTTAAGAATAGAGCAATTTAGTTGTTAAATTTAAATTCTGAAAATCAAAATATAGACACATATATTCGAGTTAAGAATTTATTGTTTGACAAAAGGAATATATAGAATTATTATATATTATTGAAAATCGATTATTGAAAATCCATGGATTAAGGAAATTAATATAACCCCTTCTATATATCCCTTTTATTAAACAATAAATTCTTAACTCGAATATATGTGCCTATATTTTGATTTTCAGAATTTAAATTTAACAACTAAATTTATATATATATATATATATATATATATATATATATATATATATATATATAAATACTAAAAGGATATATTTTTAACAAAGCTCCTCTTTCCCATGTGAAGAATGTCTCTCTAAATAACAAGATTATTAGTTAGAAAGCCATGTGGACAGGGGGAGCCTGCTTTTTTTTTGTTTTAACTAGTCTGTACTTTCATCTAACAATTTAATAAGCAAAACAAAATATGCTTTTGTTAAAAAATAAGAATAGTTAACAAAGCACTCAGCTGGAATGTAATAGTGATTTTCATACTTCATCGCTAACTGCTGAGCACATTCTTAGCTGGAAGTGCTGATTCTCAAGCGCTATGCCATTATTGTTGTCATTCAAGTCACATTTTAAGTAACAGCAACAACATAAAAAGGAAACAAACGTTAATGCATATGTGCTTTAATATGGCCTATGCTTAAATTCTGTCAAATTGTCATTCTTTCGAAAATTGTTATGATGTTAAATTTAAAAATCTTCATTTCTTTTTAAAATATATAATTTATAATATAACCACTGCAAATGCCATTAAAATCGGGCAATTCCTTGAATTTTGCTGAAAAAATAAACAACAAAAAAACACAGACACATTCGTTTTTTTACAAAGAGTAATCTCTTCATGAGGTGCAGTGTTATAGATTAAACGACACGAGTCCCTAGCGCTAGCATATGCATGCTTATAATTCAATGTTGCATCACTTCTACCGTCGTTTCATGTGCTGTCAGATTATCATCTTTATGCATCACTATCTACTTTTGTCAGACAAGAAGTTAATAACATCCAATATATAAACTAAAACGAATCTGTTTCTTGAATTTTTCTGGTTAATAGCTTTCTTTCTAGAAACTCAATATTTTATTCTGGTTTGCTAGTTTTTTTTTTTTTTTTCCTGGAATATTAGTCCATATTCTTAATAACAAAAAATGTACTTTGGTTTAGTTTCTTTTAAAACACTACTTTATCTACCCCGGAATATGTATTTTTCAATAATTATTGAGATAGTAGCAGCAGAACTATGGCTGAAAAAGAGGGAAAAGAAGTCATAATTGTAGTTACATCAATGAACCATTTCATATGCGCACTAACTGTAACCCCTTAGCATAAGAATAAGGACAACCAGTTTTGGACGCTTGAACATTTATTAAACTACTCCACTTATATATATATATGAGTGTGTGTGTGTTCAATAAATCTTTAATCATAAAACAATGTCTCTGTCGTAATTTACCAGGCCTCGATGAAACAACATTATTACATGGTGGCTGGCTGAGATGAAAAAAATAAAAGAACTTTCATTTGCAATAACAGGCAAAAAACATTTCAATTGGAAGCCGAGTAAACCAACAACAAGAAAGTTGTTTTTCACAAAATATCTAAACATTACCAAGGTATTTAATTCAATTCTTTTTAAGTCTCCCCGAGTGAATTTTTCATTTCTTTCATGCTCGATTGACCACCATTTTGAACTACTACTACTACTTCCTTTCATAACTTACATAAAGTGTGTACTGTTTATCTATGATATCTTTTAAGGATATTTCTTTAATGGATTGGCAAACCCCAAATCTGACAGAAACTTAAAAGTTTTAAACAAAGTTTAGCGATGTATTTTACTCTTAACAAAATAAAAACATAACAGTAAGTAAACTACATTTTATTGCAAATCAGTAACGAGAGACTGAAGAGATTTAATATGTGGTCATTAACGTTCTCCTGAAATTGTTTTTAATAGATCGATCGAGCAGTTAGAACAAAAAAAAAGTCAACAGCAGCAAATGATTGAACTTATTATTGTCAGCACTCCAATTCTAGATTTTCAAAAAAAGTTGTTAAGAAAAGACAATACGTAAACACTGGAAGAAAATATTCATATCGACAAAAGCTGCCAACATTTAAACAACTTCAGGTCAAGTTGAACAATAACGAGTATAGAAGCACTATTATTCAAGTTATAAGAACGGCAAAACGTTCTAAAAACTTTAGTAACTGCTTCAATCAATTGTGGTAGAAATCATCAATTTCGCTGTAAAACCTGTCCAGAATTTGGGTCCAGATTCTACAAATGTGAGAAAGCTCTTCAATAGTTTGTTTATCAAGCAAACCAAAGCCAAGACAAAGGTCAAAGTCATAAAGTAGAGACCGTAAAAAATCAAAGACAGAACATCATCCGATTTACACCATTAACGATTACTATACTCCCACTTTACATTCATTAACCCTTATCTTCAAATGGTCTTCGGGCCTTGATAAGTGGTGACTCCTAAGTAAAAATAAAAACAAAACAAAAAAACAAACATCAGTCACAATATCAGAGGCACCAGTCTGAGAGAAGGCAATGCATTCAAACCAATGAAGTATGCAACAGTCAAGGATTAAACTCAATAAACAACTCAAAAGCCTAACATTCAATCGCATCAATACATTCTCTATCACTCAGAGAGATGACACTTCCGGTTATGTAAACATAAAATGACCAAATAAAAATAGAGTCCACAGATTCCGATTGAAAATTACATAGAAGTCCAAGGAAACACAATACCAGTTACTACAAGGAGCGTGCAATAAGTAATGCCCCTGACCCACTTCCAGTTGTCTGATCTAGCTGAAATTTTGCATGTGCAATGATTTATATCTCTACGGGTTATGTGGCAAATTACAGCTCTGAACTAATTGTGGTTTCTGTTTTACAGGTGTTTGAACTGAGTCAGGTGTGAAATGGAGCCTGTTGAATGTCGAGTCGTCATCCGGTTTTTGTATTTGAAAGGACGCACACCACAGGAGACTTTTGATGAAATGAAAGAAACTTATGGTGATAATGTCCCATCATATGACCTTGTAAAACGCTGGTATCATGAATTCAAACATGGCCGGAAGTCTGTGAAAACAGCCCCCCCCCTTCTGCCATTGATGAGGCATATGTCCGTCAAGTTGAGGCTGCTATTTTGGAAGATTGGTGCATTACTATTCGCCAATTAGCCCAAGATGTCAAGATTAGTACAGGGTCTGTGGAAACTATCATTCATGACCATTTGCATATGCATAAGGTGTCTGTCAGATGGATTCCCAGATTACTCACACCATTCCAGAAGTGAGAACGTGTCGAGTGCTCGAGGATGAATTTGGAGATGTGCCAAGAAGAAGGAGTCAAAGTTTTTCAAAAGACTAATTACACAGGATGAAACCTGGGTCCATCACTATGATCCAGAGACCAGAGCCCAGTCAATGCAGTGGAAGCACTTGGACTCACCACCTCCAAAGAAGGTAAGGGTGCAGCCCTCCGCTGGCAAGGTCATGCTCACAGTCTTCTGGGACCAGGACGGAATAGTGATGACAGATTTCTTGGCAAAGGGTACCACAATTACAGGAGCCTATTATGCTTCGCTTTTGAGGAAATTAAGAGAAGCTATCAAAATCAAGAGGTGGGGCAAGATCAGCAAAGGTACCCTCCTCCTGCAGGACAATGCTCCGGTCCACAACTCGCATGTTGGCAGATCAGAAGCATGGGCGTGTGGTTATGAAATCTTTCCCCATCCTCCCTACTCTCCTGACATTGCACCCTATGACTTTCACCTCTTCTCAGCCATGAAGTTGTTTTTAAAGGAAGGCGTTTCCCAGATGATGCAGCCTTGATTTCTGAGATCACGTCGTGGTTGGAGGACCAACCTGGGGTGTTCTACAAAAACGGTCTCCAGAGCTGCATCAAACGATGGGAGAAATGCATAACTCTGGGTGGTTACTATGTAGAGAAAGACTAATAACTGTGCCAAGTTTCATTGCTCTACTGCTATGGGAAGTGGGGCGGGGGCATTACTTATTGCACGCCCCTCGTACACTTCATCCAAATATAAAAAACAATCAAGAGACAAGAAACTGATAGTATACAACGACCCCAATAAAATTTTATGGTAGCATAAACATACCATGTAAATATATTGAATCAGACTGGCACAACAGTATTTTTTACAAATATGCAAGGATCAGCAGTTCTTGGACTACTCTAACTAGAACAGCTTAAACAAATTACCCATCACTGCACAGTCAAAAGAGAAGATGCACACCTAACACCTGCAGTAGCAGTAATCAATGCAATCAAAGACCTGATGTAAATGGATCTAGATGGGTTCAATAAAATTGGTTCCATGCCAGGGTCTGTGAGACTATCAATCAACAAAAGCATACAATCACACATTGATGCACCTAGAAAAACTCCAATTGCCCTAAAAGACAAGTTTGAAAGGACCTGGAACTGTATTAATGCAAAACAGAAAAATCAATTACATAGGCATCAAAGTATCTAACAGACACTAAGAAGCGATACACATGCATAGAAAGAGAACTTCTTGCAATTGTATTTGGTGTCCAAAGATTTTATACATACCAGATACAAATAGAGTATGTACTAGGACAGGAGATGACTCTAGCTGATATTATATGCCGTCTTCTCAGCACCAAAAAACACTGACATGATTGACCTAGATGTTCGAGTCGATCTGGTGAGATTCAGAAATGAGCACCTTAATAAGATAAGAAAGGAAGCAAAGGCTGATCCTTGATCAACTACAAGAAATCCTAACAGGATGGCCAGACTAAATTAAAGGGATAACTGCCAGCAATATGATCATACTGGTCGCACAGAGATAAACTGTCAATGATGGTATCAGCATAAAAGTCAAGAATTATTATCCCTGAAACCCAGCAGAAAATTATTTTAGACCTGCTGCATTACAGCCATCAAGGTGTTGAAAAAATATGTCTTCAAGCTATACTGGGAAAAGATTAATACTGATATAGAAAACATGATCCAGAAATGTTTAATATGCCAGGAAAACCTAGCACAACCAAACTTTATAGGTACATGACATCCTCAGCAGAGCATAGGAAGTTGTCAGCATTAATTTGTTTCACTGTAATGATCAAGAATACCTAATAATTGTTGATTACTACAGAAAATTTCCAATTATACAGAAAATGATTGGCCTGACTAGAAGTGATATGGTTGTCTCAGCAATCAAAAAGATTTTCACTGAACATGGTATTCCCACCAGAGTTGGTAGTGACAACCACAATATTTCAGTGAAGCATTCAAAGAATTTGCTCAACAATGGTAAATCAATTACATAGCATTATCTCTAATGTTCCCAAGATCGAATGATTTTATTGAATGGTAAATTCAAACAGTCAAAAGAACATTAACTAAAGTAAAACAAGCAAGAAGAGATCCTAAAAGCAATGCTATTTCTATGAACGCCAGTCAATCACAAACTTCCAAGCACAGCTGAACTTTTAATCGCATTATGAGATTGAACATAATTGTGAAAATTCCAAACCAAAGATTTCCCAACCCTGACCATATCGATAAACAACTAGAACGCAGGCAGGATATATAGAAAATGTATCATGACAGAGCAATCCAAGATTTTCCAGTATTTGTCTCTGGATAACCAAATGGGGAAATGGAAATGAACAATGGTTCTGAGTAAATGTGCAGAACCATGGTCGCACATGCTTCATTTTCCAGATGGATCTCCAAATGATGAAAGAGAGTCCAAATAAGAGCTGACAGGACATTTACTCATAAACAGGTCCATTTCAATGATCATATTACCTCAATACAAACAAAATCTCATTAACCTCAAAACAATCAATATATAACACAAGAAATGGTCGTGAAATATATAGGCTAAAAAGATATAAGCAACAAATGTATTACTGTACATAACAATTATCTGAGCAATATTTTCTTTTCTTTCTAGTAAGGAACATGTAGTAATATCATGGAACAATTTCATACGTGCAATAACTGTATCTTCTTGTCATAGGAATGAGGAAAACCGGTCTTGGACGCTTGGACATGGGTTAAATCACACGCATATCTTCTCTTATGTATATATGTTAAATAAATCTTTAATCATATAACAATGTTACATTTTACCACGCCTTGGTAAGCCAACATTATTACATTGATGTTATATTCGCTTTCTCTTCTTTCTTTCGTTGTTTTAGAGGGATGGAAAGAGATAGAGAGTGGGGAGGGACAGTCTGCTTTATGTATTTAATAGTGTGACTATATGGATCGATCGCTTAGCGCATTAAAATCTCGAACCTCAACCGGGGTCTAATTATTTTTACTCTGAATTTTGTCTTAAATGAACTTCGATATTTCAAACAACGATAGTAAGAAGATTATTTAGTTTTACTTGTATTTAATTATATATATATTTTTTGTAACCTATGTAATTTATGGTAACTAGAACCTTCGGGCAACACTAAGTAACCTTACTGGTAACATAGTAAATGACGATTCAATTTCTGATTTAACCTTGTTTAAGGAAAACATTTTAAGAACTATTGCACCAAAATCTCCATTAATATGCACTTAAACTAGTTGGTGAAAAGAGTGTTCCAGGTGGTATTTCTCACTCATCATGTCACAGCTTCACAAAACTTACTATGCCCCTCCACCCTGCCGTTCAATAAATACCCTTAACACCATTTTTTCACACATTACGGAGCAGACCACCATTTTGATTTTAAAAATGCAACAATTCTAAAAACTATACACAATAACTCTACACGTCGTTTGTTGGAACCGCCCTTATCCCCTCCCTCTCCCAATGTAATCGAACAAAGGAAAGGATTTTTTAATATTTTTCCGCACTTACGTAAAATAATTATCCATGAAAATAATGTAGACACCGGTTAATTTTTTTTTTTTAGCACATATTGTATATATACATGTAAATATGTATAATATACTGTCCCCTCCCCTCGACTCCCTCTATATGTATTCTTAATTAATCTTCTCGCCAGTGAGTATTTTAGATTTTTGCACTGGAAAAGCTAGCACTAAACAGGCGAAACTCGTCGAATTTTTAGGTCTTTCCACCTCCATTTATATCAATAAATCTGCAGCATTAGAATAAAAATATTTATTTTACACAATGAATATTTCTTTTTAAACATGATATCTTTCTCTGTCAGAAGAAAATTTAATTCAGTTATGAATGTTAATATCATACTGTGAGATAAAATAAAGTTTATTGCTAAAGATTTATAAATTTATTCTCATGTGGTTCAAGTTAACTTTAACAGAAGGAAATATTCCACTCCCCCCTAAAGAGTAAAGGAAATCGACTGTATGCCCCAAAACTTTTCAATTGCTTTAACTTATTTAGTTTTTTTTAAACCAAAGTCAAAGATTCTTGAATTTAAATGACTAAGTGGTAATAATCTATTACAGTCTTTTCATAGATGTATTTCTTCCAATCTTTTTAGTTTTCATTTACTTTTACTGGTGATATTTTACAGACCTATAAATGCTATTCGTTATTCTGGGGACATAATATTGATATACTCCATATGTACTCCAATTTGGGAGAGTGGATTAGACAATTATCTGATTTATATCCCCTTTAAAACACACAATAAAATAATAAAGAATAATAATTGTAATAATACAACCACATCACAAATAAAAACATGCAGTTATTGAAACCTTAATAACTGCCTCTTGAATAAAAATTGCCTAACCAAAGACATAGTTTATCCAGTTAAAATCAGCAGTATCGAGCAGCCTTACATAACAAAAGCATACATATCTAATGCACACATCCTTTAAATTCAAGCTGACAAACCACATCCAATACTTCTCAAACTATAGGATTAAAACCTGCGCTTCTTTAATCCAAAAAGTAAGAACAAGTAAAATGGAAAATTCTGAAAAAAAAAAAAAAAAAAAAAACTTATACTTTCATGTTACTGATCCATGTCTCTTATACTTTTATGAAAGGTTAAAGATTTTAACGTTTCATCATAAGCATAACATACTAAACAATAAATCAGAACGATCGATCGCTTGTCAACAGAAGTACAAATCGTCACTTATATGCATATATAGATTAGTTAGGATAAGTAAGTAATATACAGTCACAACGATCCACATAAAACGTTTAAATAGACCTAAATAAAAGCTATGAATAAGTATAAGCAGCTGTATCAAACATTTGACTGATTTTGCTATTATAACCAATAAACGCGTCAATTCCATTATAATTTTCTCACATATTAAAAACGAACCTTATGCAATTAAATAGAATGATCTCTTTCTCTCTCTCTCTCCCGGTATATCTCCTTCTTTCTCTCTTACTCACTCATTAGAAAACTTAAAATAGCTTTAATATTACAGAAAAAGAAAGAAAATCATCACAAACAACAATTTTATCTATCAATGTTTATTTAGGAGGTCCATTTGAAATAAATATTTGATTAAAAAGTCTGATTGCTGTTCTTCACAACATACTATGCAGTAATTTCACACAAATTGGAAATATTTTAATTTTCAAAATTAAGTGTGTTAAAATTTGGGACTTAAGCATCACACTCCACAAGTATGTCACGAAATTTGTGAAAAAAAAGAAGGAAATTTTAAGAATCTTTATTAATATCTATTGTTAAAATTTAAAAAAAAATCGAAGATATTTGAATTTTTTAAGGGAGTAGAGTGGTGTGCTCTTTATAAACTCTCACAACTTTTAAAACTTGTCCGATGAAGTTTAGATAAAATTTTATTTACCTCTACTATCTATGATAGACATTTTGTGAAATTGGTAATATTTGAAATGTTAAGGGAAGTGTGGCACTAAAAAAAAAATGCTTATTTTGTAATTTGGAGAAAGATAACGAAAAGGTGATTGTCATGGTGTTATTTGATATGTTCCAATGTTGAGCAAATTTACTATGTATGTGACCATAATCAAATTTTATATGCTCTTCAAAGTCGAGAGATTTGATTTTGTATAAGCATAACAATGAAAATGAATTCCTTATTAAAAACTGGTTATATAAAGAAATGAATAAAAAATGTGGAACGTCAATTAGCCAAATAAAACATTTAATATATTACTGAGTAATTTGAAATGGTTACTTTGTGCTTTTTAATCCTCATTATTAAAGACAAAAAAAAAACTAATTGAAGATTTAAAAAAAATTAATCCATTTTATTCTTTGTAATTTAGAAAGATGAATGGATAAGGGAGAGTTTATCTTTTATAAGGCAAATGTCATCATCATCATCATCATCATCATCATCATCATCATCATCATCAATAACAAATTCAGTTTAAAAACAAACAAACTATTTCATAATTAAAAGAAAAACTGGCAGTCATTGTGTCTGATGCAAAGTTCGTTTATTAAAAGAAATTGTTCCAAAGTGTTTGATGTGTGGAAGTGTACTTATGTGTGAACTTAACCGGAAATTCTCGTTTGAATTTCAAAATAATCAAAAGGAAGTTATCAATTTTAACTTTTATCATCAAATTGCTGTAATATTAGGACTACTACTACTACTACTACTACTACTACTACTACTGTTTCTGCTGCTGCGGCTGATGATGATGATGATGCTGATGATGATGATGGACGGACGGACAGAATTGAGCAGTACAGGCAGAACAGACTGTTCGAGAATAACCAGAAATTTCTTTTTAAACAATTAGAAGGAATTGAAAGAGGAAATAACGTTTTAATCTGCGGCTGATCAATCTTCTGGAAAGGCATTTGGGAAAAGGAAGTAAAACAGCTTGATATCCTAATGAATACGACCAGATTGTTTTATAAGGACATAAAGATGGCGCTTAGCATCACCAAATGTGCTATTCTTGTGATGAAAAGAAGCAAGCTCGTCCTCTTAGATGGCCTCCTAGCAACAGATCTAATAAAGAATGTTGGCAGTGAGAGAGGCTACAAATATTTGGGGATAATGGAAACCGATAAAATTAAGAACATGGAAATGTAAAATAAAGTCACAGCCGAATACAACAGCAGATTAAAAGTTATTCTTAAATCGCACCTCCATAGTTGGAATATCAACATGCCAACAATGCCTTGGCAGTAGCATTCATTTGATATACCGCTAGTATATTTGAAGGGAATGTAGATTAATTAAAATGTTTTCATGCAAAAACCTGTAAAATGCTTACAATTTATGGGTCTTTTGTTAAGAAAGGAGATGTAGATCGACTATATCTACTTAGAAAAGAAGGTGGTCGAGGCTTACTTAGTGTTGAAAGTGTGGTAAATATATTAAAAAGAAATCTAACTAAATATATTTCTGAAAGTAATGAAACTCTTCTCCATGAAGTGAAAAGGGAAAAGATCCTAAGACCTGGGGTGAAAAAGAGTCTGAGGTTACAAGAGAGAGAAGCGTTATTTGGAAAGAAACTATACAGGGTATTTCTTAAGAATACTAAATTTAGAGATAATGACACCTGAAATTGCTTATCAGCAGTGATTTTAAAAGATCTACTGAGAATACTTTCATAGCAGCCTAGGAACAAACCACTTACATTAGGTTCATCAAACACTACACCCAATAAACTTCAGAATCATAAACTGTGACGTATCTCTTAAGATATTCTTTTAGTACTAGCCAAACCTGTGGAAATTCCACAGGGAACTCATTCATATGTAATATATTGATGTTGGCATTCTGTAGATGTTCAGCGTAAATGAAAACGCCCTGATATTATTGTAGCTCTTTTGTTAAAACTGCAAAAGTATTTATCTAAGCTAGCATAAGACGCCTGGTGTAGCCCGGTCATAAAATGCGCTTAAATATGATATTTTAATTTATGCAGATTTCGTATATAATATTATAAAGACAATTTTCTATCGATTCTTATATATTATAAAGTTGTGATTTCAAAAATAAAAACATATATCCATATGACTTGGGTGTATCAGCTTGAATCGAAACCAAAACCAATATATATATATATATATATATATATATATATATATATATATATATATATATATATAACTTTCTTCAGCTATAATCGAAACTGGAAGCAAAACTTATGAAGAATTCTTGGTAAAATTATTTATTACAAGAAATGGAAGGTCATAACAATTAAACGACAGTCACTTGGAAGAAAAAAGATGTAAGTGTGACACACAAAATTAACACAAACGTATGTATAGATAATTAAAAACATTAGGTCTCTTTTTCTTCCTCTTTTTCTCCTCCTCCTCCTTATTATTATTTCATACTAGCAAAGAGATCCGACGTTGTAAGCATTGAATGATGATCAACAAATATTTCACTCTCTCATATTTTTATTGTCATCGAAATCTATTAATCAAATCGATTGATTTGACCTGCTATAGTGGGGGAACCATCACAGCGCACCAGAAAGAAGCTCTATATGCCTCCCCACAATGACTTAGTCCACAATATATTGTAGCCTACATTGCACTGTAGAGAATCTATTGATTTTATAAAATTAGTTTTTTATATATAATGTTTGAATTGAAGTTTAAAATGCAAAAGTCATGGTTCAATTGCGCTCTAAACAGCCACGTACATTTTGAACAGGCTCCAGTCATATCAAAGAACCTATTATTAATTTTATATGCCTGGTCTTTCTGCTTGTGCGGTGATAAAACTTCTCAGATGCACTTGTGATGTTAGGCTGTATAAAGTGTTTACTTTGATCAAAATCGCTTCTTCCTTCTTTCATCGAATTTTTTCGATTATCGATACTCATCAAAGACATTCCAAGACAAAACTTATCTAAGAACACTGCCGGATACATGAAGTACATTTGTGTGAAATTTTATAAAAATCGGCCTTGCCGTTTCGGAGTCCATAAGGAACGAACTCACACACACATAGACAAAGTTCTTTTTATATAATAGTAGATAGATAGATAGATAGATAGAAGTATTCTTTTTCTTTATTATTATTATATAGAAGTAAAGAGACGTTTTGTTTTGCCACCTAATTTATGTTTATGGTGTGTAGAAACATACATTTATAAATTAATTAACCACACAAAGCGTCACTCTAATGGCCAGAGAAACATTAAGAAATATAAGAGAGGGATTCAATCATCTGACTGAAAAGAGTAAAAAAAAATACAAAATCGCTAAGAAAGAGAGGGGTATTTTTTTTTTTCAGTTATAACTTATGGCTTGTTAAAACAATGACATTTTTTTTTAAACCGTTGTAGACCCGTGCTAGGAGTCACAAATGAAAGAAACCACAAGTAGTGTAAAGTATATAAATATAATATGTATTTATCATAAAGAATACAGGAGCCACTAAAGTGGTATAAGAGGAACGTGTTTGTAGCATGCGGTTAAACATGGTATGAATGTCTTCATTTAGTCTCTGAAAACAGTGGTATTCATAGGACTGGTTGATTCCACTTAATTCTCAAATAGGGTTGACTTGTACTCCACAACAAAAACATAACTCAATCCCAGCGCTAGGTATATTTTAGCATGTATTAAACTTCATTGTTCATTATTACAACCTACATTTCAATGAATGTTAACTTCCTCAGGATATAGTATGTTCCGTGGTGTGACAGAAATCTATGAAATAAGTGAACAAAAAATTATTTTTGAAATAACTTTAAAAAAAAACAAAAAAAAAACGCTATTGTAAAATTTATTATAATTAAAAAAAAGGAGTGAAATTGTTAAATTTATGATATTCTTAGAAAAACAAATTGGCAAAACGTAATTAAGAAATATGTGTCTTATTATTTCGTCGGTTCATATTCATTTATGTATGACATGCAATAAAGTTGCTTTAAGACAGTTATTTAACAGTAAAGCTAAAACAGTTGAATAAACTTTCAAAGATCGATCCTAATCGATAACCTCCTCCACCTGCTCCAATCCTCCTATTAAGAACACCGTCTGTACGGTAACTGCAGTCGTATCCGTTGTGCAGGTAGGGTCCTCTTAAATGTGATTGAGGATCGTACAGTTTCTCATACATCATTGCAGAGGATTTTCAAATTTACATGCTACAAAATGCTGGTCCACAGGAAAAAAAAAAGATGCATTTTGTATAAAGTGCATTGGTTTTCATTAATAGGTTAATAGATTTCTGATAGTTACAGACGAAAAAGTATCGTTAAGATCTATAAAAAAAAAGGCAGAAGAAATAAACCATTTTGTATGCCAAGGTCATAATCAAGTCAGATTATTTATATTCTCTCTTCAAAAAAACAAATCAAAAACAAAAGAGAAAAAAACAACGAACGATTTTGAAGCTGTACATTTTTAACTTGTCAATAAGTCACTAAAAAGTACATCCATAGCCTATTTTTTTTTCAACTTAGAGGAACTAATTCTTTTCTTGATTTAAAAAAAAAAGAAGTATTCTTAACAAAAAAAAGTTCATCTTTCCCATAAAAAAGAAAACGTTTTTACGAGTCAATACTTTTTTATATTAATATTAACGAGTTACTACTAACCCACACCAAAAGCCACTCGAGGATAAGGTTAATGAGATGTCAAACTGAACGATAATAAAGAAAAAGAAAGAAAAATGGAAAGGACAAAAAAAAAAGATGCATGAGATGGACAAAATTTAACTCGTAGGAAACTTGAAAATGACAATGTTGTAGTCAGCAGAGAATCAGTTCCGTGGTAATGTGGTTCACAGATGGGAACTTATCGAAAAAAAAAAAGACAACAACAAAAATCTCTCTCCATGGAAATTTCGTTTTGGCTAAATGGCAGAAACGATTCTTAAGCCATCGAATAACTTTAAAACTATTTCTCCAGAATTCAAATTAGTTATTTCTGACTTATTCTTAGAATTTGGGTTCAAATCAAAATTCAGTTGACTAAATCGTAAGGAACAAGGTAAGCATTTTGTTATTTTGAAAACAAATATTTTTGTTGTTATTTAAAAACATAATGATTAATTTTAAATCGATTATTTCTTTAAATACACCTTAAAATAAAAGAAGAAATAAGGAAAACGTTCGAAAATTGATCAGACACAAATTAAATTTTATACAAAAATAGACATTTTCCTAATACTTAATTTTTACTTGCATAAATACTTGAGCTTGAATGTTTCAATCATTGATTACAATAACAATCAAGTCATATATAAGTTAGGAATATATATGTGGGGGGGGGGGTAAAGTAAGAGTAATTATCGATCGTTATCAATTTTAGAACACAGTTGCTGTGCGTAAGGTTAGTTAATATAGGCTAATGTTTATTTTAATTTAGTTTGATGTAGAGGAACAAAGCCGAAAAATTTTTATAAAAAATTAGATTTCGGTTAAACTTTCAGCACATGGATTAAACATCGATTAATAAATATTCCCAAATAATCAAAATTGTTTGAAGTATTTTTGTGGGTTGTTAGAGGTGGACATTATATGACATCATATGGCCACAATCTACCATTGAAATATTTCCCATTTGCATAAAAATTGATTAATGCATATAAGACATTAAGATTTCCAGAATTTCAATTTCTTCTAAAGTCTCCTTAAGCTTAAACCCCATATTATAAAAATAAAATTGAAATCATTTAATAGATGATTTCAATTTAAATTTGAAAGAGAATACTAGGTATAGAGTTTTGTAGCATATATATATATATATATATATATATATATATATATATATATATATATATATATATATATATATATTGATTTAACTCATTATAGGGTAATATAAATGTACAGGAAACTGTTTTATTTAGCCGATTAACTGGTTCGAATATTCTGGGGGTTTGATTCCTGGCTTAAAATAAGTGCTATTTTAGCTTTACTGAAAAGTTGTGATATGGCGAAACAGTCTGACTGTAACAGACTATATATATATATATATATATATATATATATATATATATATATATATATATATATATATTTATCAATGGTGAAAAAACCGGACTAGAGTGCTCAATGTGTAGCCAGAGCAGTATATAGGATATATATATATATATGCATATGTATGTGTGTGTGTGTGTATATATATATATATATATATATATATATATATATATATATATATACACACACGTGTATGTGTATATATATATACATGTATGCACACACATATATACATATGTACACACACATATATATACACATATATACACATGTGTATATATATATATATATATAGGCATATATATGTGTGTATATATAGGCATATATATACATATATGTGTATATATATATACACATGCATATACACACACATACGCACATATATATACATATATTTATATATATATATATATATATATATATATATATATATATATATATATATATATATATATGATGGCAGCAAATTCGCTTTCGAACATTGCAATCGATATAAAAGTGTATCCAATTAATATCGAGCAATGCCTGTGCATGAGGATTGTTATAGTGGGGAAAGACTTTGCAACGAGACAATCCCACTCTCTAAACAACTGCCACATTGATCCAAAAAGAAGAACAAGTCTACATCATATATATACACACACACACACAGATGTATAATGGTTTATAGATTGGTTTTCTAAAAGTAAATCCAATAAAACCTGTGTGATCATTAAAGAGTGCTCAATGGAAGACAGAGGTGGTATATAGTCTGTTTATTATACAAACATTATTAGTTACATACGTGAATACATAAACGGACTATATTTATATACATACAATAAATAAATGACAAAAGTCTATATTCCAAATTTCATTATGTTGACCATCTTACAAAGTATTCAGTTAATTCAATTGACATATACACTTCTGAATTACAAAGTGAATTAACGGAATAAATTGTAAAATGGTCAATTTGGAGTATATACTTTTGTCATTTTTTCATTATATGCTTTGTAATTACATTGAGCGTCTTAAATAAGGATTCTTATTTATGAAAAGGAAATATAAGTGAATTAAAATTATTTCCACAGACATATATATATATATATATATATATATATATATATATATATATATATATATGTATGTATGTATGTATGTATATATATACACGCACATATATGTATATATAGCTGCATATATACACATGCGCACATATAAATCTATATATCTATAAACGTGAAAGTGTTTGTGTCTGGGTGTCTGTCTGTGTACATTTCCCTACACAATAACTCTGTCAACTTTCAGTCTACAGACTCGAAATTTGATATACAGGGTACTGAGATTTGGGAAAATCTTTGTAATCGGTTTTCGACCAGAAATTTGGCTGTTAAGTGGTCAAAGTTCTATGGTTTGACCTTTAAGAACTCTATTAAAGTCCTCCGACAATTTTGGGTATAAACACTTGAAAGTTTAGATATAGGTTCCTTGGACATGGATCTAACTTAATAACTTGATTTGAGCCAAAAACAATAAATGTTTAGGAGTCATAATAGGGGTCAAAGTTTTAAAAAAATTGACCGCTTCGGTCTCTACCAAATTACTCAGACAATTTCTGGTCCAAACATTTGAAATTTGACATAAAGAGTATTCAGAGATAGGGCAAGCTTTTTAATCGGTTTGGGTCGAAAATTTAAGTTACCAATATATAAATGTATGTATGTATGTATGTTTGCATGTGTGCCTAAAACTTTCGACAGAGGCGACTGATTTTTACAGGATCAGTATCGCTTTGAAGTTCAACCTTTCAGATGACAAATATCGAAAAATTGGCTAAAAACATTAATATCTTCACCTTCAACTTGGCACTTTTCTACAGGGGGAGGGGGAGTCGCTTTTTTCGCCGATATTTTCGAAAGTCATCCTCTTCTTTCGATTGTCTAGCCTTAATTTAAACCTACGTCACTTCCGGTTTAGGGGTGGTCGTAACAGCAAAGACATCATGTTTTTTTCTCCCCGTTCTTTTCCTCCTTTGCGGTACGGGTTCTACTACCACTTTTTTTTTTTTCAACATACACCTCCAAACACCCGGGCAACACCGGGCTGAAATGCTAGCATATATATAAATGAAGGATTTAAAATAAGACAATAAGATCAATTCTTTAAGAGGAGATTTATAAGGATAATTCAATGCTCAACAAATTTTATTATAGTTATATAGAAATCAATAAAGAAAGAAAATGACGATATAAAACTATATATATATATATATATATATATATATAGAGAGAGAGAGAGAGAGAGAGAGAGAGAGAAAAAGAGAGAGAGATTTATTCATTTATTCAATAAGATTGTATTTATTCAATAAGATTCAATTGGGGTGTAGGATAAGTGAGAACTCTTTATACCACGGTATTTCGAAGGCTAATGCTTCTAACATAATAGGAATGCAACATCTAGCGATAGTTACATTAGAAGCGAAATAAAAAAAGTGAGGCTGTTTGGGGAGCTAAATTGATCCTTGTGATATAGGAGGAATATAGTTTTTATTATATAATGCTGGTAGGTATATGGCATATCTGTCATAGTGGGTTTAATATATGTTGACAAAATGTGTGATTAGACTCTCCAGGAGAATAAAGGGTACATCAATTGAAGGAAGATTCTGGTTTAATCATATGTATTAAAGGATTATAGCTATGAAATATGGCGTTTATGCGATGTCAGTATCTTTTAGAGGGGGTATCTGAAATTATAACAATGCTTAAATGAAATATAAATTATTAGGAATAATATTAAGATAATAAATGTGAGGAGATAAATTATAAAGGATACTATATAGGAAGATTTTAATTGCATAATGTAGAGGATAGAAAAAATGATAAAATAAGGGGATAAAGATACAAAGGAGTGTAGATAAAAAGATATAAAAATATAAGTATTATAGAGTAATAATAGATAATAAAGGTTATAAGAGATACAAAGTTATTAAATATAGGAGAATAAAAATAGGGGAATACAATGGATGGTGAAGCTGAGATAAGTAGGTCCTGCAGACAAGCCTCATTCTGAGATTCGGAAAATTTAGGTTAACAAGCGATGAAGCTACCGAAAAGTAACCCTTTAAAATTAAGATGGATATAAACAATATTTTTTAAATTAATTTCTTAATTTTACTTAAAAACAAAATATAAACATATATAAACAAAATATTTTAGAAAATAATTTAATTTTAAATAAAACTTGATTGTAAAGACTTTTTTAAATAATTATTGAAAAATATTGCAAAGTGTTTACATAGCTGGTTCTTTGGGATAATAGGGGCGCCTGAAACCTCCTTTCCAAAACGAAAAAAGCTTTAGTGTTTTTACTATTTTAAAGCGTTTTTTTTTCTTTTACACGTCAACTTAGAAAAACAAGGGCGCATGGCGGAAATTCTTCAGGGTTTAAATGTATTGTAATGCTTTTATGGTGGTCGAAAAACGTTTTTCAGCCATCATATTACTTTCTATTTACTTGCCTCCTCACGAGAGAAGAGTTAGACACAAGGTCAGTTTTTAATATAGAGAAGCATTTATTACTAAAAAACGGGATGGTGAAATAAAAGCAAATTAAGCTAAAAGTAAAAAAAAAAAAAAAATTGTTAATTCAAAGAATCAAAGAAAGAAAAAAAAATCAAAGAAATTTCGAACATTTATTACTATAAACATAACGAACAAATGAAAATAAAAAAATAAATAATTGCAACCAAAGGCATCATTCAAAGGGTCAATAATGGTAGAAGCACCAATGTCACATTTCATGTAACTTAACTGTTCAAATTTTTCAGAAAGCGGCTCATCTCTGGACCTACTTATCTCAGCTGCACCAAATGGTTATACAAAATAGACATAAAAAATGGAAATAAAAAATAAGTGAAAAAATATAAAGATCTAAATAGCCAAGTGATACCAAGAAAACAAAAATTAATTGAACTTAAATGTAGATTTAAAAATACAAAAAGGTGTATATAGGGGCAACACCCTACTAGTAATTAGAGCAAAACCCAGGCTATATAATCAAACCATTATTAAATTATAAATATTTTTTGGTAGTTATGGCCTTAGCATAACTATAGAAAATGAAAAAAAAAAAAAAAAAAAAAATACCTCAAACTTCCTGGACGTAACCCTAAACCTAATGAAGGATCATATTGCCCTTACTTATAAGTCCAATCTATCATTGCACTATGTCCATAAATTCTCCAATCACTCTACATTAAAACAATCCTAGAATCAGTTTCAAACAGAATCCCCAACTTATCTGCCAACTATAGCATATTTGAAGAAAATTCTAACTTTTACAACACTCTATTAGCTAAATCAGGATACACTGACAAAATAAATTACAAATACAAATAGTAAAAAAAAATTCCAACACCTCAAGCATCTGACCATGAACATGACCAAATGCAAAGATAAACAAAAAAATGCAAATTCTTCAATCTAACATGGTTAATCTCAAACCAGGATTTTATAATATCCTAATTTATCATTCAATTAATATTTAATTAAAACAAGATTTTATTATCATTATTTTTATAGACAGCAGTATCAATTTAGTCAACCTGTAAACACCATGACTCAAGTTGGCTGCGAGACTTCTGAAAGAATGCTTACAACAGAGCTTCAGTTTAACTTTTTAACTCTTATTCAACAGGTACTGCGCATTATCAGCATTATATACTACTACAACTCTTCATTAATTTCCCAACTTTTTCTTATTTCCTCGATCAACTTGACTCGAAAGTTTTTAGTTAAAGGGAGGGAATAAAAGCTACTGCAAATTAGAGTTTAAAAAGTTGTCTCCCTTGTCCACAGAAAAAATACTATAAAAATGGATACATATTGCTTTTGTTTTTGCTTTTTACTTCAATTCACCCCAAACAAATTGCACTGCTACTGAAACGTAAGGGCTTATTTGAATCAGGGTCCAGGTTTTCAGTAGTATTGTAAGTGAGAACTTGCCTTGTAATACGGCGCAATAACGTGAATTGTCTCTTGAATTTATGCTGGAAAAAAAAAAAATGCTAACAAAATAAGGGAGACAACTTATCTAAATTTTTGCTTTCAAAATTTGATTTTCCGTTATATGAAAAAAAAATTGTTTTGAAATGGAAATGAAAAAAACATGTGGCACTTGTGCATTACTGTCAGGGAACAACGTTTTGTTTTTTGTTTTTTTGCTTTTTGGGGGATGGGGGTCATTTGGAAGAGCGTAGAACCCGAAGATTCGAAAATGTCAACAACAATAACACAAAATAGAACATTAATTATCTGAATATTTATTGAATTAAAATATTTTTTTTTTTAATACTAATAATACAAAATAGAAGTTTTCGTTTTTTTTTTGTTTTTTTTTTACATTTTTTATACAAAAAATCTGAAATAAATGAAAGTTGTCAAAATATATCATTTTAAATTTATAAATAGTTATGACCTGTCATTAATTGAATGTGTGTGCTTTTTTGTTTTGAGAAAACAATTTTTAAGAAATTTCTAATAGCACAAAACAGAATTATTATTTTTTTTTTTTTTTTACACAAAAATTCTGAAATATTATCTGTACATTTATTGAATTAAAGTAAAATTAAGAAAATACTTTATCTCCCCCTGTTCTGCGCTTTTCAAAATGAAACCAAAACAGTTGATCCGTAACAGTAATACACAAGCGTAAACATTTTTATTGGTTAGTTAAAGGCAAATAACATTTTCATCAGAATAAAATATTTTGATTTGTTTTGAAATTGGGATTTAATATTTTTGAGAATTCACTCACTCACACACACACACACACACACACACACACACACACACACACACACACACACACACACACACACAAGCCTTTTTTGTATTCCATTTTATTTTTTTATTTTTTTTTTAGATTTTTGTTAAAATTTATTTTAACAAAGATTTTTTGGACAATCTAGAAATATCTAGTATACCTAGAGAAACTGAGAAATAGATTTCATTATTTTCAGTACCAAAAAATTAAAAATCTAATCCTAAACCTTTAATTTCAATTGGTATGAGTTCACAGCATATTTCTTATTGCTTATTGGTACGTGAGGACGTTGTAAATCTGACATTATATATATATATATATATATATATATATATATATATATATATATATATATATATATATAAATTTCAAATTTACAACATCCTCATGTACCAATAAGAATATATATATATATATATATATATATATATATATATATATATATATATATATATATATATATATATATATATATATATAGATAACATGCTGAGAATAGTGTGATGTATATCCAACTCAGACACAATTTCATCAAGGGGGTAGTAGTTTATGAAAACCAAGAACAAGAAAAGGATCAAAAGTCGAACCCCTGGGGTATACCTGCCTTAATGTAATGTTGTTTTGATGTACAGCCATTGCAGATAATCTGGATCTTTCTTTTGGCTAGGAAATATCTGTTGATACTAAAAATTTGTCCAGTAATAACATACAAATTAATTTTCACAAGAAAGAAGACCATCATCATACCAGACCTTGTCAGAGGTTTTAGATTTATCAAGCACCTTAGCTTCACCTACTTTATTCAGTGTATGTTAGATAACCATTAGCATATACAAAGTAGACCGTACTTGTCTAAATCCATACTGATGGCCAGAAAGAAGTCCGGCCTTAACAAGATGGCAGACTATTGGAGATTGATCAATGAGTCAAAGATTTTAGCAAATAGCGGGAGGAGACCGATCTAGTAATAATTTTGAGGATCAGTTCTTTTATCAGAATTCATGAACACTAACATAACAGAAGTAATTTTCCAGCTATCATGGAAGCGAGATTCAACAAGGCATTTTTTGTAGAATTTGGAGAGGATGAGAGCCAGCTGAGCAGAGGATTTCTTTATAATTATAACAACAGTCTTTGCTGCTTAATATGAGAGACAACACTTTTATGACCGTTTCATTAGTTGGAAGTATAGGATTTGCATTCTCTAGACATTAACCCTTTAGATTTTTATTTGTGAGATTATCTCAAAGATAATGTTTATGAAAAAAATCCTCAGACTATTCCTGAACTAAAGAGGTCCGTCATAGCTCAAATCAGGGCAACGTCAAGAGAGGAGTATGTCAATTATTTGGGGCATTCCTGATCGAAACCTGGTAGACAAATCAGGCATAGACTGCAATTTATTTGCATCAAACAGCGTTGGATTTTTTTTTCTTTTTTATGAAAATCGCTTCAGACAAAGCATGAAGCCACTTGATGTAATGAGCTAAACAAAATACTACTTCAAGGTTAAAAACTACCCAATGATAAATGTTAGAGAAATCCAACCCAGAAAGCTCAATTCTTTCCCCTTTGTCAGAAACATCGCTCATGGAATGTGAGGACTAAAGGACAACATAAAAGGAAACAAAGGAATGTGAATATTATCAGCAATTCAATAGGTAACATTTTGGGAGTTATCCTTGTATTTGTTAAAATCTATAAACCATTTTTTTCTGACCTGCAATGGGGCCATGAATTTGCTGATTGCACCCCATGCAGAGGTAAAATTCAAGTTGGCTGGGAGGCTTCTGAAAGAAGAAATGAAAATGGGGCAACCTGTAGACTGTGGGTGGCAATCAATGGTACTTTAGGATGGGATCGTGTTGGCTGAGCCATTCTTCCACTTTGACCCTCATCATACTCTTATTAAATTTGATTCTTCCAAAGATTAAAACCTTATTTTACTTTATTTTCTTCCTAAAGAGATACTAGAAGACTGAGTGTCAATCATATTGAGAGCAAAGAAAATTACCAATGCTGAAGAGTAATATTTTCAGGAAGTATTGCCCTCTTCCCCCCTCTCTGTGTAACGTTACACCTATGTTTACATGCGTATTAACATGTAGACGCTTGGGACCCAATACATTGTAGACTTAGCCACAAAGAAGACAAAGAATAGGAAAGAACTTCAACTCACTGTTTCAGGTTTTCAGAAAATCCATTCTCCCACCACACGTGACTTCTCGTTATGGCTGTGATGTCACTCACCTCTCTAACGTGATCATCAGTTTGTGCACACATTCTATTAATAGCCTTTTTTTTCTTTACTGTTAAGTCACTTTGCACATGGCTCAGTATATGCATACAGCTGCTATACATGTATCCACGTTCTGTTACATCTGTAAAATTTCCTTCTAAGAGTAATGTATCCTGGAAGCTATGTATTCTTAAAATATAAATAATTGTCATACTTATGGAATTATATATTTGCCATTAAATAATCCATAGATGGTTGATATACTGTAAACCGAACCAAACCAAACTAAATATTTATAATCCTTTGGTTTCAAACCAAAGCAAAAATACCCTTCCTTGAAGGAGACTTTATAGTATAGAGTGCACCCCCACCTAAAAAAAAAAAAAAATGTCGTCTATGGAATCGTCATCAAAATTCAAAATTCTTTATTAAATTCAAATATATTTGGTACAAATAAGCTTCAGTCTATGTCTGACTTTTCCACCAAGTTAAACTCGCAGTTATTAATGTGTAGCAATTCGATGATATGGTGGGACACTTTGGTGATCGTTTCCTTAATAGGTGTGATCTTGAATGGGATTTAAACTCACCAGATCCTAATTTTTTCCCAGATTTTAATATGTCAAAGTTCTACTCATATGAAAATTATGAATACCTTTCTGGCCAGCCACAGGAAAAATATGAAAGCATACTGAACTCTGGTTTTTAGGTTGAGGATGGAATTTTTAAATATCAGGAGTGATTTGTGCTGCAGATATTGATTATTGTACTTTGTGATCTCTCGACACACAAAAAAGTAATCGTTAATAGAATTCACAAGTTTTTCTACAATCCAACCATATTTGGTACATGTCAATGTCACTATGCCTGACTTGTCCACCAGGTTTCAGTTATGAATTTCCAACAGTCTTTATTTTATTGCTGTCCAATGACATGCGGATACACTTTGGTGATCATCTCATTGGTAAGAAGTATGAATATAGATGGGCTTCACACATACTGGACCTTAAACTATACAGATTTATAAATGGATGATTATTTTCAAGATAATATCTATAAAAAAACAATCATTCCTGAACTGAAGGAGGCCATCACAGTCCAAATCAAGAGTGTCAAAATCATCGATATTTTTCATGATGTATACAGATGTGCTTATTATTAAACCATGCTAAAACAAAAGACTGTTGGCTATTCATGACTAAAATTTGGTGGTCAAATCAGCCATAGACAAATATGATCAGGTCGTATAAATGGATGTGAATATTATTAACGATTCCATGGGTATCATTTTTTGGGAGTGGGAGGGGGGGGGTCATCCTGTACTTGTTAAAATCTATAAAACAATATTATAAAAGTTGTTTAAAATTCTTTTAATAATTTTTTTTATATCTACTACTAATTTATCGATATATTTTAATCATTAGGATTTTTTAAAAATGATTATGTAAGATTATAAAATAAAGAGTATTTTCTAGAAATTTAATATTAGTGAAGAATTTTTAATTTATTTGATTTTTATTAAATCACATGATTTCAGACTGATTATAAGTGGTGATTTTTTGTAATGATTTATTTAAAATTACTTTTCCAAAATATAAAAAGTCAATCTTTTTTATCATTTCTTTGTCATTGATATTTTTTATATTAAGAAATCAATAGTTGCTTCTGGTTCGTCACTTTTCTTATGGATCATTGTAGAATATTGTTAACAATAATAAAATGTAATTCAATTTCTTTCCTTCCAGAAAATACTTTGTCCGTGTTGGAATTATTTTCAAATGGCGACCATCTTAAAAACAAGGAAGCATAACTCTGTATTCGTGCATACATACTTACAGTTCTTTGATTGGGTTAAGAATAGATACTTTGAAAAAGGAAAACAACATAGTTTTATATATATATATATATAAAAAAGGAAAGACATTACAAATGAATTATTGGGCAATGCTGAATAGATACAGCTAGTTGTCAATACTTTAAAACAGGACTTTGATAATTCCACTAAATAAAAAAATAAAATTAGATTAATCAAATTAAATCAGTTACCCAATACAATAATACTTTGTAATAAAAAAAATCCTTTAATGGTTGTTTTTATCTGTTCATTTATCAATATTTCTTAATCATTTGAACTATTTATTTTAATGAAATACAATATTATAGAATAAAACTATTTAATACAAATTTAATATAGTGAATTTTAGATTAATTCTTTTTTTATTTATTATTTAGTCACATTGACTTCAAATTGATTACCTGATCCTGATTTGGTTTCTAACAAGCTAAACTTACCCAGCATTGGATGTGAATCTTTTTATTTTAATTTTTGCTTTTTGCTTTCGACCTTTTTTCCTTCCATGGAATACCAATATAGAGAAAGAGTCTCTGCTAGAATGAAATGAATAAAGATTTTCACATTGGCTAAAAAATGTAATTAAAAATGAGGGGAGGGGAGCATTCTTCACAGACATACACCTTTATTGTTTCCTTATTTAGAGAGTTAATGTCAATAGATGGACAAGTACAGAAGTGAACTACTGAATGCTTAAAGCCGAATTCCTCAAGATCAACTATCATGGAGATTTGTGAAATAAAGATGGCAGCTTGTCAATGAAAATGAGAGTGGAAACACAAGGGAGGAATGTTATAAGCTCAGTGAAACCCAAGCTCTGATTATAATAGCAGTAGTCACTATGTGGTAGAGCTTTCAAACAAATAAATGAAATTAACTCAAATAAACAAATTGACACATTGGGAATGCAAGGGGGAGGGAGCATAGTTTGTAAATAAGAGTGTAGATTTGTATCTTTCTTATTTGTGACCTCTCTCCCTACAGTAGTAACATTAGAGATGATGAAGGATGTGTGCTTTTTAACTTTTAGAGCAGACTTGAGTATCTCTATTCTCTAGGGAGTTCTGTTTTAGAAGAAAACCCAGTTCAGAACTTCCTCCAATTAAAAGGCAATGAAGCGTGTCTTATTCTTTTCATTCCCTATCATTAACACAGATATACATACATATATAGGAATTTACTTAAACATACCAGAACATTGAATTAATTGATAATTATGGAAATTAATTGAGGTATTATTTTAGATTGGAATATTTAGAAGCCCATTTATCTATATAACTATATTAAAGTTGAATTAATAAACGTTTATTTCCCCAAGACGTTTATGATAAATTTATTAAAATTTGCTCCAATTCCGTACTTCGTCTTATCTGACGGTCGCCTTATACACCGAAATATACGGTAAATACTTTAATCACACAACATATATTTCTCAGTTTTGGGATTGTCATGTTTGAATAAGCAAACATAAACTTTCATTTTAATGATTCTAATTAGCTACAATTTGCAATCAACTCACAAAGTTACTTATCCCTTACTAAATTTCTATTTAACATCATCACCCTCTCTATGTTGTTTGAGAACTATGAATACAAATTAGTTTGAATTCTATCCCGCTGAGGTATGGTTCTGCACGGTCCTAAGAGATTGACCCTTCCAGACTTTACTTTCTTTATGAGAAGGGATTAGTTTATGGCTATTTTTTTTGTTTTTGTTTTTTGTTTTGTAAGCCAGAGTATTGGACTGGCATCTTAAAACCACAAAACCTTGTGTTTAACCTTCTAGCAAGGAGGTAAATAATATGATATTTTACTCTTGATCTTATTTTAAATAATACCCCCCCTCTCTCTCTCTCTCTCTATCTTTGTTTATTAACAGTTTAACATACTTTCATGCATTCTATATTAAACTTAACTAAAGAATATAGAAAATATTTTTCTTCTAATAAAGAAAGAAATAACCCATTATAAATAACAGGAAATGTGAGAAGTGGTAGTAATATTATTTAACCTGTAACCGGGGGGGGGGAGAAAGAATAGAAAGGAAGAGGGAGATGCAGTGAGCAGAAAAACACTAATTTTCGATTATATCTTCATATTTTTTATTCTTTTCAAACTCATTTTTCCTAATTCAAACAACTCACCAGTGTTCATTCGGTGAACCAGCGGGCTACTCTTTTTATAGTTTGATATAAATATAGGAAGGTTTTCAATTGCGAAAAAAAATTAATTATCTATATATCTATAAACGTGAAATTGTGTGTGTGTCTGTTTGTGTACATTTCCCTACCAAATTACTCTATCAATTTTCAGTCTACAGACTCGAGAGTTGACATAAGGGGTATTGAGATTTGGGAAAATCTTTTTAATCCGTTTTCGGCCAGAAATTTGGCTGTCAAGAGGTCAAAATACAACGATTTGACCTTTAAAAACTCTACCAAACTCCTCCGCCAATTTTTGGTCTAAACACATGAAATTTTAGATGTAGGTTACTTGGACAGGGATCAAATTTTTTAATTTGATTTGAACCCAAAACAATCAATGTTAAAGGGTCAAAATTGGGGTCAAAGTTTAAAAAAATTGACATCTGCGGTTACTACCAAATTACTCAGCCAATTTATAAACATTTAAAAATTTACTTAAAGTGTATTCAGATATAGCGCAAGCTTCTTAATCGTTTTTGGCTTAAAATTTGGTTGCCAAGACGTCAAAGTTCAAAAGATTTGACCTTTGCGGTCTCTAGCAAACTATTCAGTCAGTTTAGAGTCTAAACATTTGAAGTTTTACATAAAGGGTATTCAGACATGCAGCAAGCTTCGTAATCAGTTTGGGGGCAAAAATTTGGTTACCAAAGTTGAAAGAGTTGACCTTTGCAGACTCTACCAAACTCCTCTGCTAATTTTGGGTCTAAACACTTGAAATTTTAGATGTAGATTACCTGGAAATGAGTGAAAATTTTTAATATATATATACATATGCATATAAAGTTATGAACAGTACATAGGGCCCGAGCAAAGCCGGGCTGAACTGCTAGTAGGCAGCAAATACATATTTATTTAGTAAAAGGTCTCCAGAAACTTTTTTGCTCCGCAGGATGGCTATGCTCCTGAACAGCTCATGGTAACCAATTTCACTAACAAGACTTGGGTTGATCAGTAGTATATAGTGTTAAGCATTAGTTAAAAATCTCACTAGGTGGGAGGCTTGGCCATGCTTGATCCATAAGTTCATATTTAGTTGCACCCCCACGAGTACAGAGTTAGACATGACATCAATTTTTTAATGTGAGAAAAATTCAACTACCCAAAAGAGGTCATTCTGGATTGAGAAAAAAAAATGCCTCAGTCTAGAAGGATCTTTTCTTTATTAACCTAAAAAAAAAAAAAAGAAGTGTATTATCAGCATAGTGTCACTATATTGTACTTACTCTGTGGGTCAATCGTTTTGTATGCCTTTGGAAGAGACAGATTGTGTGAGTTCGAACCTTATCCAGGCAGAATTATTTTTACTCTGATTTTTGTCTCAAAATGAACTTGGACATTACAAACTACAATATTAAGTAAACCGTTTTATTTTACTTTTATTTCTTTTCTGCAATCTGCATAATGTATGGAAATTAGAGTCCCAGGCAATGCTAGAAAACCCTGATAGTAATTGATAAAGAATATATCTTAAGGTTACATCATCATCAAGCAACTAAATGTGTTATTTCTTCCCTTACATTTCATTACTTCAATATAAAGTTTAAGGATACAACATATTAATTATTCACAGTGCGGCCATGTTAGCATATGTACAAATGTCAAAAGTCACTAACGGGTGGAACGTTGAAATGCAATTCATACTGACAACTGATGACAGTAATGTGAATAAAAACAGAATTATTAATCTACACTTAAATGTGTGACGACCTCTTTTTCTTGAATTGTGTAGAAAATAATAAGAGTATTTAGCATTTTAGAAAGAGTATATGGATAAATTAGATTTCAAGCAACCCGAAATAAGCAAATATTAAACACACACACACTTGGTTTTATACTGGTTTCTTTTACTTCCGGTTGAACTATGAAAACGGCAATACACGTACAATTTGCAGATGTTTTTAGATAAAGAAAAGCTTCATTTACGAAATGTTTTGTTTTGTAAATCTTGGAGATTTAAAAAGAAAATAAATTTTTAATGTAAAAAAGAATTGGCATCGTTATAGATAAATATGTATGCATATTATTAGTTTATAACTATGAATTGGGACGAAAATAAAAATTGCCTTAGTCTAGAAAAATTTCTTCATCACTGTCAGAACAGACACTACACTTTGTTCATTGTTATGCTTACATTTTTAATTTTAAATAAGTCTTATTTATAAAACGAAAAACAAAACAATATGCAACTTTAACTTTAAAATATCTGCAAAGTGTTTGCATAGTGTTGTTTTCATAATTCGATTGAAAGTAAACGAAAATGTGTTCTTTTTGGTATTTGCTTATTTTGGGATGCTTGAAGTCTAATTGATCCGTTCTAAGTAGCCACTTTCAATTTTCTAAAACGAAGAACACGGTCATTGGTTGCCTATTTACTACACATGCAGCACATTTAGAAATACCGTTTATTGTTGCAAGATTGGCTCAAAATTATCAAAGGTAATGGTCCTTGAATCATATCCAAGTTATCTTCCCTGAAACATACTAACCAAACAAAGAATGTACTCTCCTCTTCCCAGAAATAGTATATCTAATTGGACTCATGTATGGAATATCAGAAATTATTTTTACAGACTATACTTCAAAATTGTCAGACGTGGTCAGATCAGCTCTCCATCTTTGCATGTTTTTCACAATTCTGACATTCTGTTCATCAGATGTCTTTCGCAGTTGTAGTCCTACAAACTGTCTTCTGATCACAGTCATCAAAATTTCTAGACAAGCCGACACATATTTAAGTTACATATATGTACTAGGAAAGTACACAAACCATGGTATTTACCTCTCTCCAATCACGTAAGGATGTGACACAAAGTTGGAAGGTGACAACATTGGTAAGCGCCTCAAGAATAGGAGCACTCTGGCCCTACAAAAATAAGACTGAATAGTCCCGTTAGTATTCCCCAGTGAGGGCGCCACAGACAACAAACAATAAACTTGCTCCTCCAAAAGCAAATAGGTAAGGTCTGGGAGGATGGACCTCCTTGATCTACCCAGAAAATTTGCATCAGTCCGAGAGCAAAAAGGCCATCAAAATGGCCCGGCTTCTCTCAGACTGATTATCAAAGTCAGAACCTCAACTTATGTCTTCTACAAAAGTATACAAGCAACACTGAGAATCGGTACCTCTCGGTCTATACAGTTCGAAAGAGTTCATATCTTGTGCATAGGTTAGCCCCCTCCCCCTTCCCAAGCCTTTGTGGCACTGCAAAAAGTTTCTTAATATCTTTTCCCTTTTGGGTCGATAGTCAGTGGTCGGTGAATTTTCTTTACACTCGACCATCGCTGTTCTGGTTGGAGTTATTGAAACTGAACATCTCAAAAATGGCGATCAGCTCTCCCTCCACGTGTAATGTGCATTTAGTCCCATCTGAGTGACGTTTATTTTAATTGGTTTTGACGGCATTTATGAGGATGTTTTGTACCTTGTATAATATACCCAATATCACCAATCCATTATAATTTGATTTAAGGTCTGCGTTTATTTAGTAATATCATCCATTAGTTTCTGAATGACATCCCAATTCTATTGTACAGGTTCAGTTAATTTTGTACTTCTACGTTTATACAAAAAAACTGAAATGTTAGAAGCTGGTACAACCAAACCATCTTTATATTTGTCAATCCTACTTGTGGCTTCAGTGGATATTGGTTTTTGCTTTTCACCGAAACACTTCAACCTCTTTTTGTTTGCATTTAAACAAAATGTTTATGCAACTCTGTGACATGTTTACTTTCTACTCACTTTCTAATTGTTGCTTCGTTATTTCTAAACTTATTTTCGAATTATATGCGTTATTTATTTTCATATCTTCTTTGATTTGCTGTATGAAATTCATTTAAAAAGTTTTTGGTTGTTTTTCATAAACAGCTTAATTTCGAAGGGATTTCATACAGTACGTTTTTATTTCTTTGATTTTCTTCAGTTTACATATTTTCTGATTTAAAAATGTTGACTGATAAATTCCAAAGTTTAAAACTGTTGAATCAGTTTAACCCGAATAGGTTTGTAGATTTGTTTAGGACGTACGCCTTCAACTTTCTAATAGTTCCTTTCAAATTTACTGGTAAATCTAACTCTCCAATAAAATTAATCTTATTGCCAGTCAATGTGTGGGCTGACTTAAGTGTTTTTTTTTTTTTGCAAAGTCAGTTTCATAAGTTTCTTCCACGTATGTAAATCTATAATAAAAAAATTCGACCCAATGCCCAAGTGTAATTTCAAGATTTTATTAAATATCTTCACAATTACATATTTGTGTAAATTTTCGTCTGACTATTTGTTGAACTTTGATTTTTACATGTGTACTTTACTTTCCTGACGTATGCTATGCCTGATTCCTTTATGTTTTTAGAGTCACTTCTCACGCTCATAACTCTTTGGCAACCTCCCGCAAGTTTCTGTAGAGTGAGAGTAGATTTTCTGTCAATTTTTACTAACACTCTTCATCTAATCTCAGCAACCTTGAGCAAAAACGAAACATTTAAAATCATCTGCTAATAATTCTGCTAGTCTAAAATCGCTACAGTGTTTGTTTACAACCAATGTGAACATTAAATAATCTTTGACATCCCGCATGGTCAAAATCAAAAAATTTATAAAACAGTGACTGCAAAGTTCTGATAGTAACTTAATAGTTTCCACGAACGCCAAGTCTGTTGTCTTTTTAGGTAGAATGTAGTTTATAAACCTACTTTGTTCAGCAGTTCCTAACTTTTGTAAAAGCAGACTTTTTTGCATCAGGCCAATTTTCGCTGTCGACGTTGAAAAGGTTTTTAAATCTTCTAAAGAAAGCATTAAACATTTGGTTTTGATCAAGGACGTGGGTAAACGTCTCTATGGTGTTCTATATCATGTTTTGCAGTGGTTAGTTTATTCGTCAAGTTTTTGAGAAGTAATTCCTGTTTTTTTTTAGACATTCTTCCATTTTTATTTGTTGCTGAATCAATTTTTCTTCAGCTTTTCTGCTGCTGTAGCAGTTCTTTATGCTGTTAGAACATCGTTAGAATAATTTCTTTAAAGTTCTCCATCTTGCAAACTTTTTCTCCAAGAGTGAAATTTACTTTAGGAAAAATGCTGTGATATTACTGATCATAATTTACCGCTGTATGTTGAAAGAGTTTACACTTGCTTTTTTTTTTCAAAGAAAAACAAAATAATTAGGAAAAAATGTGCTTGCAATTTTATTCTTATTAGATTTAAATGGAAATATCTACAAGTACAGTTTTTGTCTGAAAAAACGCTTTTTTTCTTTTTGCTTTCGCCGTTAGTTGAAAGACTTTTGTGGTAGTTCCACTTGAAAGTATTTTGTTCATTGAGAATGTTACTCTGTTGTCTGATAGCTTTGGTGTGTGTAGTTACTGGTATAAAATTTATCCTTTTTAAATTTAAGTTATTTGTCAACAAGTTATTATGAGTGTCCTTTTAGTGAATTCGAGTTCCTCGTCGCCAAGTTGTTGTGAGCCAAAGGGTCACTAAGGAAAACACGGACATGGATATGGGTTAGAAAAGATAATTTGTATTGAAACAAAATCGCACATACCACCAAGGTGGCGTACTATGAAAGGACACAGGCCACGGTATTTACCTCTATCTCACTGCGAGGGGATGTGACACTATGTTGGAAGGTGGGAAAATCGGTCAGTGTCCCAAGAGGAGGAGCACTCTGACCCTGAAAAAATAAGTCTGAGTAGCCCCGTCAGCATTCCTTGGTGAGGGCACTCCAAGCAACAAGCAATAAACTTCCGCCTCCAGAAAGCTGAGAGACAAGGTCTGAGAGGGTGGACCTCCTGAAACTACCCAAAAAATTTGCATTGGTCCGACAGCAAAAAAGGCCACTGAAATGGCCCAGCTTCTGTCGGACTGATTGTCGAGATCTGAACTTTGACCTATGTGTACTACAAAGTACACAGGCCACACTAACAGTCAGTACCTCTTGGTCTATTTATACAGTTTGGAAAAGTTCACATCTTGTGCATCTCCAGAATAATTTCAGTATGCTCACTTCGTCACTTCCTAAAGCTAAAAAGTTTTAACATGAAAGTGTCAACTCAAAATAATTTTCAAGCAATGGAAATCTTTCCAAGCTCCAAAAAACAACGCATGCATGTGAAAGTAATAAGCCAAGACGAACTTAGAAATTCCTATAAGACCTCATCAAGAAAATTAGTTTTCCACAGATTTCAAAAGCCACACCTGAAAGACACGAGAATGTACATTCTTAATCTCCACTCACTATGGAGGGGAAAGCAAGTCACAAAACGAAAGGGCTCAATGACATCCGTATCCAACCTTCATTAACTCATGCACTAACAAAAACAAGGTAAACACACACACATAGACAAGTCATCACTGGTCAACACTAACATACATAAATTACATAGACATGCATAATATTCACCCAATAAATATATATTGACTTGGAATCACTATTCACTAAACTTCTTTACCAAAACAAGTGTTATACGAAAACAAAAACAAGTGTTATAAACAAAACAAGTGTTATACGATTTAAATATATATATATAAATATATATTGACTTGGAATCACTATTCACTAAACTTCTTTACCAAAACAAGTGTTATACGATGGACATTTTTAAAGTGTTTAGGTTTTAGGTATCCATTGCTATATTTATTCAATGTTTCATTTTATTTTAAACAAATAACTTTTATACCCAAATTCATATTAAACGTCACTGTGGTTCTTGGCTATACACAAAAATGCTACAAGATGACCTCTACGACCGCCAGAAACCATGCTACAACTATTCAAACGTCTGGTTTAAACTGCTGTTAGATGAAGGATGGTTGACAAGACAATCTAGCATAAAACTTCTTATTAATAAAAGATAGGAACCTAAGAACACTTAGTTGGTGGATATATATATTTAAAATATTTTCGACATGCTTTTCAGCATCATCTAAAAAATAAGTGTTACATATTCAAAGTACTCTTAAATGATAGTCTACAAACACAATATATATTTCTGAATTTTTACATGATGAAAGAAAAATACTTTGGCAATACTTTAAACAATCATAAATATCCTCATTATTTTATACACAGTCCGGCTAATAGCATTTATCAGCCCCTCCCCCTCCACTGTAAATAGAAACGAACAATATACTAAAATGTGCTTCTTAATGTCCAAAATATGTTGAGGTAAGACTAATAAACAACTCAATTAGTTGTAGTTTTCTATAATTAACTTGTTTTTGTTACTATAGATCTATACGATCTGGATATTATGACTACAAATCTATGGACATACATATCAGCATTGGGTTTGCACTAACCAACTTCACTGATTGAATCTTGTTACTGTTTAAATACATCTTCATATGTGGACATCAATTTGAATATCCCTTTTTGCATCCGTATATATGTATATATAACCTTTCGAACATTACTTTCTTTCAAACTTTGAAGCTTTAAATTTTTGTGCTAACCAGCAAAATTATGGCTAGTCTATATAAAATTTCGTTTGCTAACCGCTTTTCTCTAAAGAAAAAAAAACAGCCACATTCTTTAAATTCCATGGAATAAGGAAATAATTAACTTTATCTTGTTTTCCTTGTGTGCAAAAAATAAATGTTGTAAATCATATTTTGCAAAATATTGAATATGTATATCATAATTTAGGAATTTAAAATTTGTTTCTGAATTATATATATATATATATATATATATATATATATATATATATATATATATATATATATAGAGAGAGAGAGAGAGAGAGAGAGAGAGGTAGAGAGCGAATAGTGAAAAATAAATAGTTTTATATTATCTATTACACTTTGTAAAATTGATGGTCAAAAATTGTGTGGTATAATAGTTTCTGAGACAAATGTGCGTGTATGTGCATATATATATGGGTGGTGCACTCTAGCAGAGGAAATAATGATTTCCACTAAGCATAAAAGCAATACTATTACATAAAATGAATTAAGTAATTTCGGTTATCATAAAAAAAAAACATGCATAAATCGCTGAATATTTAATTTAAATATGATATAATTTTTCCCCACTTCCAAGTAGCAGTTTCTTTAACTCAGTCGGTAGAGCATCGGACGTCTATCACTGGGGTCCCTGTTTTGAATTTCATGTCTATCTATCTATCTATACACATATACATATGAGTGAGATGTGAGAAGTGGCTTACTCCTTTTTAGCATCTCTTTTGCAAAAGCTGATACATAAACATATAAGTAGAGAAGTTGAAGATAAAGTAGGTGAATTAAAGCATAATCAACCCCCTTCATATTCTCCCCACAAAAAAAGAATAGATTAAGTTGTTATTCACAGATCAGATAACACGAACAGATTAGTAAGGAACGAAAAGTAAACCATGCCTTTCTTTTCCAGTGGCTGATTTTGCATTTTCTATTCATACAAAACTCACATTCCATTAAGCAACAACAAATCCTACCAATCCATTCAAAGCAGATGATTCCAAGAAATATAACTCTCTCTCTCTCTCCATTGATTCTACTCAACTTACCCACTGAAAATTAAGCAGGAAATTTACTTTGTTTTATTTTGCATGGCCATTTTGAAGACATTATCATCTTTTGTATTATTTAGATTATTCAAACTACTATTTTTATGGCCACGAACGCTTCACTGAACAGTGAAAATGTCGATGAAGTTGAGAACTACATTTTGTTCAAAAGAAAATTCTATTTGCGATTGATTTTAATATTTAATCCTGATCAATATTTGATTTATCATAAATAGAAGAAGTGGGAGGGGAAGCTTGTACAATAAATCGTCTTAACATTGACAGCCATGATACTAAGGAAAAATTTAATAATAGACTATTTTTTTTATTTACTGTGAAATAAAGGAAAAAGTGAGAGAAAGAAAGAGATAGAAAAATGGGAATGAAAGAAAGAGAAAATAACACAAGCAAGAAAGGGAACAACAAAAAAATAAAAGATTTATGCAGTGAGCGAGAAAGAGAACAACAAAAAAGAAAGATTTTATCCTAAAATGAACTTAAACATTTCCAATGGTAATATAAAGCTGATTATTTAATTGTTATTTTTTATAATTTACATAATTTACAAAAATTAGAATCGTAGACGATACTGAGTAGCCCTGCTAAGGTTGTAATAATATATATTACATAAGATAAACTTAACAGCCAAGTGGCTCCTACGTGACCTAGGATAAAACAAGGTGGAAGGACATCAAGGCGGAACCTCTCAGAATGATCAAATTATGACGACGATGATGATGATGATGACGATGATGATGATGATGATGATGATGATTTTCATCTTGGTTGTTATTTTCACAGCGTTTTGGCAAATGTATCCTACAATCTACTTCAGGTGCATCTTTTTTACAAAGTCAAGAATCTTTATGTCGAACTTGTGAATCTATATGGAACTTCAAAATGAACCTTTTATGACAATAGCTCCAATTAACTTGGTCTTTCTGATTATTCAAAAGAATGACATGGCTATGGTTCAGTGGATTTGTAGTGTGCACTTCTGGTTGGAAAAGAAGAAAGTAATCTTCACCAGGGAATTTTCATTTACACATATACACAGAATAAATTATTTACATTTTTTTAAAAATAAAATCATGATTAACATTTAAGTGAGATTGCACATTTTATTTTATTTATTTTTAAATAAAATTTTCATCGAAATTTCTACAGAGATAAGAAAATAATAGTTTTGTGCATTTATATAAATGTAAATTGAAAATAAGAAAATCATGAGTTCTTATAGACTATTTATTATTAATAGATTAGGGTGTTGCAAGTATGTCAGACTCTGGGTGGGTAGGCAGCGTTTCATGCCTGACTGCTATCTATACAGTGCAATCCGAACGGGAGTAGAAAGTGGATGTTGGGTTTACGTTCAGCAACCTTGTAACTTGCGCTTTTCTGATTTTCTCCTTTAGTCCTCACATTCCATGAACGATGTTTCTAACAAAAGGGGAAGAGAGTAGAAAGTGGACCCTGATTTTACTTTTAGCAGCCTCGTTTACCTCGTAAACCTTAGCTTCTCTTATTTTGTCCTTTAATTCTCACATTTCCTGAGTGATATTTCTGACAAAGGTGGAATACTTGCTGTTTTTTGGATCGGAACCTACCCATCTAATACTTATCATTGGTTACTTTTTAATCTTGAAGTAGTCTCCTTTTTAAACCCCTTACATCAAGTGACTTCATTTTTAAGTCCCTTACATCATGTCGCTTCATCCATTGTCTGTAGCGATTTCCACAAAAAGAAGGAGAGATTATTCTTGTTGACCAAGTAGAAGTGTTAAGTAATTTTTTATCTTATTTTATTCTTAGTATAACCTGTAGTTTGCATTGAACCTTCAACAACTAAAATACTGTAGACTTAGAACTGATTGTCACTTAATGCCTTTATCCGTGATGCAACAGGTAATAGTGTTGAGCAACAATCTGTTCTATGAATATAATTAATTAATACTAGTTTCGGGTGTAACTCACCCCATTGATGACTTTGTACAGCATGCAACTGTATTTCAACGTTATTGAAATAATATGAGTATCATCGTTAATATTATCAATTATTTCATGACAAGATATTGTAATCAAACGATAGAAGATTGATAGTTATTATATCGCATGGTTGGACGATTCATATCAATGATTCTTTCAGGCAGCTGGATGCCTTTGTATTTGGAGATCACATGAGATTGTAGATTCAACCAGGACAACAAGGTCATTCTAGAAGCTGGTAATACCACTGTAATGATGCTTAGTGTATTCTGTTGGAGGTTGCAAGCATCACTAGTGATGAATACCATAGTTAGAATGAAGAGTTACTATTATTATCTAAGCTTGTTACCAGCGTTTCTTGCATCAAGGTAATGCAAATGCCCATTTTGAACGGTTGATGCAAAACAATTGCAGAAACACTAGAGCCAACTTTCAAATATTTGATTGAATTTGTATTGGATCATTAAATTCTCTGCAGTCATAAACAATAAACACAAGTCACCTATGAATGATTTTATAATTGACGTGTTCATTCAATGAGGCTAGCAGAAATGCCATATTAAAACTGACATTATTCAAGCACAGAAAGAAAACATTGCTGGCGTTAGTAATCTCCATTAGAAGAATCATCTTTCTAAACGAATTGATATATTGTTAAGTTATTTAATCCAGAAAAGTATTTTATTTTTATGTAATTTCTTGCATGGAGTCAATAAATTATACGTTCATATCTAACACATAAAGTTATCATGGCGGATTTTCAAAGTCAAACCCAAATAGCAATGTATCAGTCTAATTGATGTTTGTCTATTATCACTCTCTGATATTTGCCAGAAAAAAAAAATTAAATTCAAATCGTTTTCATCGATTTCATATTCTATTCGAACCAATAACTCTTTTAATAACAGAAACTTACAGAGATTCATCTTTTGCTGCAAATTCAAAATTGGCGTCTACAATGGCTGGATGCATACTTATTCAACTAAATATTTTATTTACAAAGTGTACACCTACTTTGCTCAACACAGACATTAGTCATTTATATGAATTTAGAAATTAAACTAAAAACTTAACTATTTTAGAGAGTTGACACAAAAGTCATTAAAGAAACACTAAAGCTGACTTTCAATTGAGTCTGTATGGGATCATTATATGCTCTGCAGTCACAAATAATAAAAATAAAAAATCATTCATGGACAATTTTATAATTAGAAATTAGAAATTCAGGACCATTACCATTATCTTAATCAGAAATTTTCATAAAAATAGGATATATTTAAAGTTTTAAAGAGATTAGGGGTGCACTTAGAGATTCAGGAATGCTTCCATTGTCTTAAAATTTACACAAGAATATACGTTTAGATTTTATATATTCCGCTTTCTGTTAACCCGTTATTAATTTGATAATGTAATAAAGTTCTTATAACTTTCTCTCTCTATATATATATATATATTTAACTTATTCTATATTTATATATATACATATATGTGTAACTTATTCTCTATCTCTCTCTCTCTATATATATATATATATATATGTTAATAATCTGTTATTGCACTAGGTTTGAATTAATAAATGTTTGTTTCTGTAAGTCTTTTTCCTATATATTTTAATTACGCAAAATACATTTGAAAGTATTCCTTGTTTTTAGGATTAAGTAATGCTTAAATTTTTTTAATTATTCTAATTAGTCATAATTTGTAATTTACTCATCACGTTACATGTCTCTTAGCAAGTTTCATTATATTACTTGCACCCTCTCTCACTGTTGTTTAACTTTTCTTCCACTCTTATTTCACACAGTCTTTATCGCAATTTATCTCTCTCTCTCTCTCTCTCTCTCTCTCTCTCTCTCTCTCTCTCTCTCTCTCTCTCTCTCTATGTTGATTAACAGTCAAACATAAAAGAACTAACTATGAAACAGAAGATTGGAATACTCCATTATAAACAATAGAGAATATTTAACCCATAGCTGGAAAACTTAGATGTGCTTATGTTTATATATTTGTATGTAAACAATTCATTTCTAAACTAAGTAACCGATGGTTATAAATTTTGGAACATAATTGTAGGCTATATGTAGTTTAATTTATTTTTATAAAAAGAGTGTAAAATAAAGGTGGAAACTCTTTGTCAAAATTCAGGTACCTCTGAATTTTGTGAAATGTTTTTACAATAAGTATTAAACATCAAATAATATATATTCTTTAAATTTCAGTTTAGTTTGGAGCATTTTAAAAGGTTTGTAAGGGGCATTATATGGGTACATCTTCCCATTCGAAAATGTGAATATTTCAGATTTGCATTGAATTTAAACCATAGTCATTTGATATTAATTTAGCAAGATTCCTTGAAATTTATTTTCTCTTAAGATCTCTTACGTTTAAGTCTTAAATTTTAAAAGCAAAATTGAAATAAGCATTATATTTTGATTTTAATCTTTGTAAGTGGTCATAAAATTAGTGCCGAACTGTTCAGTTCAGGAAATTAATTTTACCCGTCCTGGGACGAGTATTCATCTAGTGTAACTATAAAAGTGTTACCTTCAGTCTACCGTTTCTGCGTGAGTCATAGCAATCACACACTGTTGACATGTCATCTTAATAAGTTTGAAACATTTTTGTTTTTAGCTGTAACCTGTTTCATAACATTTTCCTAATTACAATATTATTCCCAGGAAATAAATATAGGCCATTCCATACATTATCAAACAAATATCTTTATTATATTTTCATTTTCCGAAAAAAAATTTTCAATGTACAACAAAAGACTATTCAGCTCTCATCTGGGAGAAGGACGGTGACAATCTGTCGCTTTGACGCCGCCATTAAAACAGAATGTGTTGTTTTGATAGATGTTGTAAATCTACATGGCAATGTGTTCACTTTTGTTCTTTTTTGTTTTGTTTTTGTCAGGGTCAGGCTGATCATTTTGCAACTCTACAGTTTTATTGCTTCTACTATTAGCAATCAACTGCTTAAAGGAACCATATGTACATTCAGCACTCAAATTATCTAGGCAGGTTAACAGAACAGGTTTAGCCTGGCACTTTGCCAGACATCACTTAAACATTTACTGTATCGAAGCAGCATTTACTCCAGTTCGGTTGGACCAGCTTCCTTCAAAGGAGGAAGTTTCATGAGAATATAAAATTTACAAGCAGTCTCAAGTCCCCGTCAGGGCAGATTGGCGATGCTAGGTTTATAGTGCAGTTCTTGCAGGGAGGTGTTGACGTCTTCTTATATATAGTGACTGGTATTCCCAAATGGGCATCCATATGATACTGACTAAGCTCAATATTGCTTAATTTTGGTGATCTAACAACATCTTTGAAAACGTTAACAATCAAATTAGTCTAAAAATAACATCCATTTCCAATACCGGGAGTGACTGCTAATCACAAATAATGGTGTAAGATAGGTTTTTTATTGATCATCTAATTCAGAAAAGCAATATGTCATTTGATGTTTGAGATTATGCTAATCATCCCCCTCCCATTTATTATAACTCTTTACCATGTCTCAGACTATATATTGAATAAGCCAAAAGTTTGTTCGTTTTTTGAATGTCATCTTTTCGTCCTACTAGAGATTGTTTTACATTCCTATTCTTCAAATCCTGTATTTGGTGTAGTATGTTGATGTCAGTATGTATTAAGCCCCTGAGTGGAGGAGTTCTTATATTTTTGCTTGTATTTCAGGCCTTGAAATCCAATATCAAACAGAACATTACTGGCATCCGATGCTTTTTTATTGCAGAAAATCTTTTGAAAAAGCTACACAAACCTGCATAAAGACTTGCCATGTGTATGAGGAGAATGCGATAGTAAAACAAGTGTGCCAGAAATGGTTTGCTTGATTCCGAAAAGCAAATTTTTCAGTAAAAGATGCTCCACGCTCTGGTTGTCAAACATGATCAACAGTGACCAAGTGAAAGCTATACCTGAACATGATTGCCATTTGACAATCAAACAAATCACAGATATTCTCAAGATTTCCAAACTTGATGCTTCGGTTTCTACTTCTTAAAAAACATGAACAAATATTATATATATATGTGTCTATTCATCACCATATTGTAACTTTATTACCAAAGTATCTGAAGGAGTTGTGTTTTCATATGAGTTAAGGTTGGCTTTAGTATCATTCTGACAACAAGGAGCTTGCTAATCAGGCCCCTCTTAATAAGAATGAGGTATGATGAAGCTCTGCTAATGACCAGGATCAACTAAGTCACAAAGAATCAAGTATAAGTCCTTGTACTGAGAAATATTTTGGGAAAAAGATATAGTTTGAATATAATTGCCACACTCCTCACCTAAAATCTAGATGTCCAGATTCACTGCTCAATCATGCCCCCTCCTTTCTGCATGTCATTAACTGAGGCGCCTCTACTGATCAATGCTACCGGGTTTGTTCTTGGTTAATTTTGTAATCAACCAGCGTGCTCCCTCAGGAGAACTGGTATTCCTTATTTCCCAGACTTGTGTCACATCATGGTGCAGTGGGGAGCAAGTGAATTCCTATAGAAACAGTTGAATAAAAAACTTACATACCTACAGCCTGGTTTTCTCTACGGCCTTATTCATTATGGGCATTATATAAGCAAAAAAGCAAAAATAACCTACATTGAAATTTTGAAAGGTGATAATGGCAATTATTATCCGAGTTAATGAACACCAACAGCTGTGACAGCAATGTGTGAATGATTATACACGGACATGTTTATTGATGTCTTGATATTTGTGTAAATTGCTTCATTATATAATTGACTAGAAAGATACCCATACCAGGATGGGTAAAATTTATTCCCTGATTAGAACAATTTTACATAACTTTCATGTCCTCTTATAAATATCAAAGTCAAATGATCCTTAAATTATAATGATACTGAATCAAGATATAATGCTATTAAACCTTATGCCTAGAATTCATATTCCAATTTTGATCAAAATCCATTATGATGTTGATTCTAGAAAAATATCTAAAATTTAAAACTTAAATTTAAGGAGTCTTAGGAATAAATTGAAATTCGGGGAATCTTGCTTAATTAGTATCTAATGACCATGAATCAAATTTAATGTAAATCTGAAATATTTTAATTTTTAAATGGGAGCTTGTGCCCATATTATAGGCCCGTTAAAACTGTTTAAAATACTCGAAAGAAATTAAAATTTGTGGAATATTTATTAATCTAATATCTATTACCAAAATTTCATAAAATTGGAGATATTTAAATTTTCATAAAAGACTTCTACAGGGTAGAATGATAAAGTTGTCACTCTAAAGAAAACAGCAATACAGCTTATATTTAAAATTTTTATTGTAAAAATCAATTCAGGTAACTTGATTATGTATTAGAGCTGATATCTATTCAATGTAGTTGCCTTCAGCCTCAATCAGCGCATTAATACGAGTCAAGAGCTCAAAACATACCTTTTCCACAAGTACCAGTGGGAGCTCAGTGAATATTTGGCAGATAACGGCGATCAAACTGGCTTTGGTATTGTGGAAGGTCATGTTGGCGATGTTCTTGACGTATGACCAAACGAAGTAGTCCAATGGGTTCAGGTTGGGAGAGGATGGGGGCCAGTGAGAGAAGGGTACAAAGTTGTAGCACTCCTGAAGTCAAGCCTGGGTCTCTTTGAACTTGTGGGTTCAGCACATCCAGGTACACTTTGGTGTTGATTTTCAAGCCGACTTTGCTGTTCTATTGGGATGTTTGAGGTGGTCATAAATTGTAAAATAATAGCAACCTGAAATTGATATCATGAGTTACTTGAAGATTTGGGCCTGGGAAAAATCAACCATTAAATTTCTGTGTGTATCTTCCTGCTAATAATCCACCATCTCTCACTATCGCCAACAATAACGATGTATCATATTTTCATATATCGATATGTCATCATTTTTAAGCACAACAGTAATACAATATTACCTTGCAGTGATATACAGAGTGGGGTACAAAGAACTCCCATATTATTGTACTAGTTGTAGAGAGGTGAGACAGGGTTCATTTGATAGGTTAGGCTCTATAATTTCATTTCCTTCATGTATTATAAGAATTTCTTTATCATGTTCATTTTCTCTATTTATAAGGGGAAATGTATTCTGTATGTTGACCTCATTAAGGGGAGATTGTTGTAACCAACAAGTTCACCAAATGTAAGTCCTTGTGACTTTTTTCTGTCTTTTTCCAATATCATCCTCGAACTCTTGAGTATTTGAAAAAATAGATCACAGAGGAAATTCCACAGGAGACAACATAGGCAGTTATCGAAAACTTCTGAAAATGACTCCATCTATGTATTGCCATCAAGAGATGTGTCTGATATCATTTTGTAAACCCATTAAAACGAAGCTAGTGACCTCATTCTTACCTTTAACATCACAAATGGCAACTGCAATATGCCTCATGACCTCTTCTTTATACCAGGTTTGCAAAGCAGGCTTCATGAAAACTTGGAGATGCTGCACCTTAAGCGATTTTGGCTTAGTTGTTGGAAGTCTTCATTTTCAATTTGTGTTGTTGCACCTTGAAACAGGCTGTCAGAAGCTGTGGTCAGTCTGCAGATATCCTAATAGTCACAGTGTTGGATGTCTCGTGTGTGCTGATCTTTCAATAATTACCCCCCATTTTAACAACAGAGAATGTAAGAGAACGATATTGTGGCAATAAAAATCACCAAAGAAATATACTTTTGAGGAGTTGTTCGTCCTAATTTTGAATCATGATCTCCATGGGTCCCTGTAAAAGATGTACCATAGGTGCTTTCCTCTCATTAAAAAGGAGGCAGCATTATTGTTCATTATACAGCCTGCCAGGAGAGGAACTGATGAAAATCCTATTTCAAGCTTAAGTGTGATAAATCAAAAATGCTGTTTCAGATCAAGTATATGTGACCGACTGACAGACAATACATCTATTATTAAACTAAAATTGAGTTAATCAACATTTGTTTCTCAACGTTTTTTATCAATATATATATATATATATATATATATATTAGCAAATTCCCGACCTTAACATTTGACCTTGACCTTGAAAATTGGAGACCATCATCATGTCAGGTTTGGTCATGATTGGTCCAGTGGTGTGGACTTTATGAGAGTTGTACACGCACACATGAACGCTACTATATATATATATATATATATATATATATATATATATATATATATATATATATATATATATATATATATTACACAATATATATGCTAAAACAGTCTTCAGTGTTGAGACTGAGTTATGTTTCAAGAAACTTCCATTTTAATTATTCTAATTAGTTGTGATTTACAATAAACTCACCAAGTGGCTCATTTCTTATCAGGTTTTCAATTACCACTCTCTCCTTATATCTTGTCTGATCACCTCCACTCTTATTTTATAAGTCATTTATCACTCTTCTTTCCATCGCCCTTTTTCTCTTTGTTTATCAATTATCAAAGTTAATAATGTAAGGACAGAGTAAAAAGATTGGAATAGTTTATTATAACAAAAAAGGAACATCACCAGATGCATTAATATTATTTAACCTTTAGTCTTTTTTAGTATTTATATTTACCTGGCTTAGCAAATTAATTTTCTCCTGATTCAAGCAACCTAACCTGAACTCAATAAGTGATCCAATTGTTGAGATGTGAAGATGATGAGAAAGTTTATTTACTATTCTTTTTTAATAAAATTCTTTTGCATCTGTTGAAATGCTGAGAAAGAAAATCCTTTCAAGATTAAAAAAAGATTCACAAAGAGATGTTTTTTATGGTGATGAGGCAAAGACTTAAAAAGAAATGACATATTACCAGATGAAGTCAAGGATTTTCAAAAAGGAGAGAGGAAGAGAGAGTATATAATAGCAGAGTAAAAATAAAATAAAAATTTCTAAATGAACCGATTTAGTACAGATAACGTTACCTTGCTAATCCTTTTTCTGACTGTATGGCCTCTAAATCCTGCCTGGATTTTGGTAGCTGCCTCATTCAATTCCAGATTATTGGGGTCAATATCTATATCATTGTTTGCATTTTCTGTGGCTTTTGGCTCCTCTCTTCCATTTTTATTTTGCGCTTGTCCACTCTAAGTGTTTAAAAAAAATATATATATGCAAGCATGCAATTAAAAAAAGTCATGCAGAAAAATAAAAGAAAAACTTTTAAACACAAAACATGCATTTTAATGAATTCACTTTATTGAATTTCCAATACTGTTCTTTATTTTGGTAAAATATTATGTCAATTATAATTTGAATTATTTGAACTAATATTCTCATCTTGGTCGCTAGTTCAACAACGTTTTGGCTGGTGCAATCTCTGACCTTTCTCTGGTGATTCTTGTTGAACTTGAATATTTTTTATATGGAATTTCGAACTGACGCTTTTATTTAATCCTCAGTCCATCAACTACAACTGTGTAAATTAATCATTATGTTATTTTTAGTATTAATTATAGTGAGGATTGAACCTTCAATCTACAACAGATTTCAATTTATAAATGATTATTAATCAATACCTTTATCCGTTACACCACATGTCCATAGAGCAGTCTACTCTCAGTCTGGTGATTAAATAAAGAGTTCAGTTCAAAATTATGTGTAAGTTCCTAAGCTTTAAAGATTTCCAAGTTCAAAATGATGCATTTGAATGAGGGCAGAGGTTACACTGGGGGAAACGTTGTGAAAATAACAACTACCAAGATGAGAATGGTAGCCCAAATAATGCAAATTATCAATCCTTATGTAAAAAATTCTGAAACATGTTTGGATTGTTATCTTCATTTTGATTGCTGCCGTTTTCACATTTCAGCTGGTGTCTCCCCGGCCTTCTTCAAATGCGTTTTGTCATAATTATTAATTTTCTGGGAATATCGAACCAAACTTAATTCCCTTTGGGGTAGATTGTTCTCATCCTGTATTCTATATCCTTTCAACATAAAGATTCCCGACTTCGACAAGGAACACCTGAAGAAGGCCAGAGGTTGCATCAAAAAAATGTAGTGATAATAACAAAGATGAGAAAAGTAGTTTGAAGAATCCAAATATTACATTTACATTTTTATCTTATGGGTTATACATGCAATCTAATCTTATAGAATATGTCTGAATGCTCTACCATGGACTATACATGCAATGCTATATCATGGACTATACATGCAATGCTATATCATGGACTATACATGCAATGCTATATCATGGACTATACATGCAATGCTATATCATGGACTATACATGCAATGTTATATCATGGACTATACATGCAATGCTATATTATGGACTATACATGCAATGTTATATCATGGACTATACATGCAATGCTATATCATGGACTATACATGCAATGCTATATCATGGACTATACATGCAATGCTATACCATGGACTATACATGCGATGCTCTACCATGGACTATACATGCAATGCTATATCATGGACTATACATGCAATGCTATATCATGGACTATACATGCAATGCTATATCATGGACTATACATGCAATGCTATATCATGGACTATACATGCAATGCTATATCATGGACTATACATGCAATGCTATATCATGGACTATACATGCGATGCTATATTATGGACTATACATGCGATGCTATATTATGGACTATACATGCAATGCTATATCATGGACTATACATGCAATGCTATATCATGGACTATACATGCAATGCTATATCATGGACTATACATGCAATGCTATATCATGGACTATACATGCAATGCTATATCATGGACTATACATGCAATGCTATATCATGGACTATACATGCAATGCTATATCATGGACTATACATGCGATGCTATATTATGGACTATACATGCGATGCTATATCATGGACTATACATGCGATGCTATATCATGGACTATACATGCAATGCTATATCATGGACTATACATGCAATGCTATATCATGGACTATACATGCGATGCTATATCATGGACTATACATGCAATGCTATATCATGGACTATACATGCAATGCTATATCATGGACTATACATGCGATGCTATATCATGGCCTATACATGCAATGCTATATTATGGACTATACATGCGATGTTATATCATGGACTATACATGCAATGCTATAACTTGGACTATACATGCAATGCTATATCATGGACGATACATGCAATGCTATATTATGCACTGTGTAAATAATATTATTCTTTAGACTATATATACAATGCTATCTTATGAACTATAATGTAATGCTATCTTACGAACTATAATGTAATGCTATCTTACGGACTATAATGTAATGCTATCTTACGGACTATAATGTAATGCTATCTTATGAACTATAATGTAATGCTATCTTACAGACTATAATGTAATGCTATCTTACAGACTATAATGTAATGCTATCTTACAGACTATAATGTAATGCTATCTTACAGACTATAATGTAATGCTATCTTACAGACTATAATGTAATGCTATCTTATAGACTATAATGTAATGCTATCTTATGGATTATAATGTAATGCTATCTTATGGACTATAATGTAATCCTATCTTATGAACTATACACACAATCTTATGTACTATGCATGGAATGCTATCTTATGGCCTCTACATCGAATTTTATCCCATGGACTATACAAACAATCTCATCCTTTATGTTATGCATGCAGTTTTAATGAATTATAGTGCACCTGATCACTGTATACAATGATTTCATTATTGACAGTGTTGCTAATTTAGCGGTTTTCCTACTATATCGGGAGAATTTGTTTATTACTACTATTATGTTTAGCTAGTAAAATTTGGATTTAGTATTTTTTTTTTTTTTTTTTGTAAAATCTGGAGATTTCGTTTCTCATCCACACAATAGCAATTTCGGATTTGAGCTAACCTACTATCCACATTCATTTCTTTTCTAGTCATCATATGAGATTATTTCTAATGTTATCTTTCCTACATAATATATGCAGAACAAGTTGTACATTTCAAATAAAAATACCAATATTTTAAAATATCCCCAGGATCTTCCGACTCTATAAACCCTAATCCACCATGATTTTATGAATCTTTTGTTAAACTTTACATTTTTTTATTAGTCAAACACACAACTGTTCATGAATTATGTATTGCATTTGTTTCCTTTTTACACTTAAATTAATACAAATAAAATTAAAGTGAAAAATAAACATTTGAATACCACTAAAATAAGGCATATGGACAAAAAACACAAATATGTATAATCGTAATATTTTAATAAAGAGTATGAAAAATTAAAATTTAGCAGTTTTCTGGAGGTTTTTGGTCTGACTAAGCGATTTGAATGTAATGAAGGTATATTTGAACCTGGAGAAAATATATTTAGTTTGAAAGTATATTTGGATGTGGAGAAAGTATATTTGGATGTAGAGAAAATATATTTGAGTATGGAGAAAATATATTTGGGTGTGGAGAAAATATATTTGGATTGAAAGTAGATGTGGTTGTAAAAAACGTATTTGGGTGTGTAGAAAATATACTTGAATGTGTAAAAATATATTTGGATGTAGTAAAAGTATATTTAGATGTAGAAAAATTATATTTGGATGTAGAAGAAGTATATTTGGGTCTGGAGAAAATATTTGGATCTGGAGAAAATATATTTGGATCTGGAGAAAATATATTTGGATCTGGAGAAAATATATTTGGATGTAGTTAAAGTATATTTGGATGTAGAAAAGTATATTTGGAGCTGGAGAACATATACTTAGACGTAGTGAAAATATATTTGGATGTGAAGAAAATATATTTGGATGGGAAGAAAATATATTTGGATGTAATGAAAATATATTTGGATGTGAAGAAAATATATTTGGGTGTAAAAAAATATATTTGGGTGTGAGGAAAGTATTTTGGGGTATAGAGAATGTATAACTGGATGATGAAAATGTATATTGTGATGGAGAGACAGCACATATTCGAATAGAGCAAAAATATGCTTCTGGAGAGATGGAATGATCTATTTTTCCAGCAATCTTAAGAGCAGATTATGTGCAAGTCCGCATTTACTTGATCAACAAAACATTTGCAAAGTTTTAGTTAAATTCAACTTATCATTCATTTCATGCAATAATTCTATATTTAACTTTTATTGTGCCTTCTTAAGCAAGTACTGGTTCAGTACTTCAATATGCTAGACAAATTAATTATACCTTATGCGAATGATAATATGCCTGGATTTTGGCTTTCTCATTTAATTGAGGAGCAGAATATTCGAATTTATTGCGTCATTGTTGACAGCTTTTGTAAGTATTACCATCACCATTTTTGCTCCAAACATTTTGAACATGCCTTTTTTATTTTGTTAGCAATTTATTTTCTTACAGTAAAGAAAATAGTAAAGTTAGAGAATATATCTATGTAAAGTTAGATATGTGTATAAGTTTATACATTCGCATGTACAGTATTCACGCCTAAACTAATTAACTGACCATTATGATTTTTAGAACATAATTGTTGCAAAACAGATACCGGTTCAGTATTTTCTTAAATTGATAATGGCATAAAGAGTGGTCATTTTTGTTATATTTAGTTTTATGCAAAAGGGAGTAAGATTTTTATAATTTTTTTATGAAATTATAGTAATAATTACTGGACATACTTGTAGAATTTATTTTACCCTTTTAGAATGCTGCTTGTTCTTTTTCTGATTAAATTTTTTTCAGTAGGTGAGACGTTGATTTTATGTTGTGTTCCACTATGAATAGGAACTCACCGTATTTCTGAATGTTTTTTACTCACATAATCCGTCATCAGGCATGTGATGAGGTTACAAATTAAAATGTGTGAATTCATTGCGAAAGTCAATTAAGAATATTTTAATAACATTTTAATATACTATACCCACTCTTTGTATTTATAATATTGGATCTCTCCATATCTTTTCTACCTGGTTTTTCAATCCTTGACTTTTAATGCATTCTCTGATTTCTTAAGTCCCCCCCCCCCATTTTATAAACCCTTTGCACAAAGTCTTTTTTTTTTGCATTTATGACTAGTTTTCATGTAATGCTGTTTCAATTAATGCCAGTACCAGCAAATTCATAGCTTCGCTATGATTTTTATTTGCTAATATCTCTCCTCTGATAAAAAGAACGCATTCCGCATTTCTTTGAAACTCTGCAGATTAAGGAAATTTCAATATACCACTTTTGAGTATTCTGTTGAACAATAAATTAATGTAAAATATATTTTTACAGTCTTTAATTTTTTCTTTATATATATATATATATATATATATATATATATATATATAGTTTTTCGGTAGGAAGATATCTAAAAATTGAAAATAATTGAATTTTAACAAAGGTCGTTGATAGTGCTTAATCATAGGAGAGCAAGTTATATTATTTTTATTTTTTAATGTAAATACAGTCATATCTTTCTACCATGTACATAATCATATTAGATATCATCAGGCAAGAAAAATTAAGGTACAAAAAATGAAAAAGTTCAACGCCTTTTCAAATTTTGAGGAGAGATGGGTGAAATTAAAGTTCTTATCTAGGGAATGAGAACTTTAATTTCCCCATCGCCACTCATGGCGAATTTTCTCTCCTCAAAATTTGAAAAGGTCTTGAACTTTTTCAATTTTTGTACCTTAATTTTTCTTGCCTGATGATATCTAATATGATTGAAACGGTCTGCACATCGTAGCAAGATATGACTGTATTTAAGTACTAAGGCTTACATCCGCATGTCAATGTCCTGACCCAGAGTCAAAAAGATAAATATACACTACGAAACGCTAAAAAAAAAAGTTTATTTCTCTAATAAAGATAAAATGATTTTAACCCAAACAAATAAAAACTGTGTGATGAGAAGAATAAATACAGAACTTAGAGAAGTTAATATATTTGTAATACAAGAGATTTAAACAAAATATGTTTTCAGAAAAGAATAAGAAGTCATTTTATGAACTAATGTCTAAAACCCAATCATAATATTGAGTGAATAACATTGTTTTGTTAGTAGTTCTTTTTTTTTTTTTTAATTTAAAAAAATTATACTCTAATCAAACAAGTATCAAACACTGAAACAAAATGTATTCAACAAACATTTAACATGACAATTTCTCAGGTATTTATATATTTATAAATTGTGCCAAAGAAATAGCGAATCAGATCAATTGAATTCACAATTTCTAAAAGAAATCGTTTAAAATCACAAATCCCTCAAGCTTCTTTGATTAATGCTACCAGATTAGACGGTCTGAAGATACCGGCACCTTGACCAAAAATCCGCCAAACACTGATGTTATTGTTTTTTCCTTCTCTTTTGCAAAACGTAATCATGCTCTACAAATCCAAAAATAAAAACAATTTTTATCAACAAAACAACAAAGCAAAACCAAACATTGAAAATAAATATTAGAAGATATAAAGAACTTGAAGCATAAAAACTTTTACTAAAATTACCAAAATTACTGGATTCGACATTAAATAATCCAAAACGGATTGATATGCCGTAAAACAATACAACCAAACCAAGCCAAACTTCTATAAGTTGAATGCTTGATGTATTTATATCTTACTGCATGATAGAATAACCATACACAAGTTGTTTAATGCAATGTGTTATGAAAATGTTTCTGTAACACAGAAGACAACAATAATGGATAAAATAAAATATTTCAGATGATGTTTCTATATTTCATAGAAGTAATAATATCTGATTTTGGTACAATTTGATGAATGGGGATTATTTTCAAAAAACTGTCTAAACATTATTCAAATGTAATTAGATGATGTAATAAAAATACGAAATGAAGTTGAAAAATAAATTTAAAATCTAGCAAAAGAAAAACAAACAAACAACGGCAAGATATGAACTTTTTTTTAAGCATATGCAGAAGTTCAAATTTACTTTGAAAGATATTTCATTCATTGAGGTAACGTTTTTATAGGCTGGATGGTTTTCCTGGCGCCAACTCAGTGTGGTGGTAGGGACCAGTACTTTTTATTGAGACACCATCTCTATGTTATTACATATCAGGACTAAAAGAGTGCTTCATTTGCTCCCTGCCACTTTTAAAAAAAAAATTTTTTTTCCATTTCTTTTAAATTATTTTTCATGATGATAATAATAATGATACAAATGTTTTTTGAAAAATTTCTGATTATACCTAAGATTCTCTATCACAGAGAATGGTTAAAAAAAAGAAAATTAAATCAGTGACAACATTATTTTCTAATTCTTGAAGATTCTATTACCCAGACAACCTAAAAGAAATGAGTTTGTTCTGTTTTAAGTTGAAACATTCCTATAATTCTGTAGCTCCTGCAAAACAGTTTTTTTTTGTATGCTTTTACTATTATTTCTTGATTCATTCAGTTTATTCATCAAATGTTCTACATCCATACCTTTTTTGCTGTTTCAAAACAAGAACATAATTGTTGTAGTTTTAGTTTTATGAAAATTTTCTTGCCAATAAGTTTATAAGAAAAAGAAAAGTAATCCAGCTGAAAAATAACACACACAAAAAAATGTTGAACATTAAATCTAAAAAAAAAAAAAACATTTTTAAATTAATGAGAAAATGCATTTTAGGATTTAGCATTTAAAATGCATGGAAAATAATGAACGCTTTAAGAGTTTTCCAAGGAAAATGTTTTAAATTGATTGATTGATCAATTTTTAAATTCAATTAACTATTTTTCATCTTGAATTAATCAACCATGCAAAAATGCTTGAGTGTTGACTCAAGGGAATCTGAGCTCAATGCATATTTATTCAGAGCGAAACGAAAACAAAAATCCAACTAGTAAACAGTTTCAGGAAATTAAAAATGTTGAATATTTAATGGGAATTAGTAATGTTCAAGTGGTATTTGCATTTTTTCTTGGCCATTGAATCTTTTTCTAGACAATACGATATGATGCATTCACCTCATCCTCTCTAAAATGTTGCTTTCGTTTAAGCACCAAATTTTCAATTGATTTGATTCAATTTTAGGTTTGGGCAAGGTTTAATTTATTATGTAATGCGTTTCCTCACTTTAAAAGTATACCATTTCTGTAATTCCGTAGATCCTGAAACAGATGTTCATTCTGAAACCACTGAAAGACTTGTACATATCTATAAAATAATGTTAGCCGAGTTTTAAAAGTTGGGCCTAAATAGCATTTAAGCCAACAAAGTAAACTTTGAATCCGACTAGCCAACTTCGATGATTTATTATTGTACAATGATGTTTGTAATAGATCAATACAGTTGTGAAATTAGTTGAAAATAATTTACTTTGATTAATCTACTTATTTCTGACCTATTTGCATAAAAAATAAATATTTAATAAAAGTTATAAGCCTTTTTAAATTAACATAAATACCGATTCTGAGCATAGAAGCTATCTTTGTTTAACATAAAGAAGTGGTTAAACAAGATGGCTACTTTACTCAAAATCTGTATTTATGCTAATTGAAGAATATTTATAACTTCTATTAAATATTAAATATATTTTTAAATACAAACAGACCACAAATAGTAGGCACAGCAAAATAATTGTTTTTGACAAAGTTCCCAACGGTATTTCCTTTAAAATAATGTATGTCGGTAATAGTAATAATTCCCCAATAATAAGTATAAAGTACTTTTAAAATTCTTTAGCAACCTATAATTTACATAGACAAATTGATCAACTAGGACCAATGATTGGTGACTCAAGAAGTTTTAAATTCTTATTTTTTATTAACATATGTATTGGCAACAGTAATCAATAACACAATGTATATTTAAATTTCTTTATTTTGTTAGTAATTCAAATTGCTGGTCAATTAACCGAGAAGGTTAATTTTTATTAGTATCATTGGTATAAGTATTAATAAATACACAGACCTTTTATTATTTTTTAAAATTTTATTCATTTCACCGGATTGAAAAGATAAATGAAAATATACTTCTTTTTTCTTGATTTTAAGTTAGTCACATGTCCAAATTCAAAGCATATATTTTTTGAATTGCAAAGAAAACTCTGCATGATTGATTCTATTTGATATTTTCCTTCTTCTCTTGAACACTTACAATCAGAAACAGTTAAACAATTAGAGCAGCAGTAGTAGTAAATATAAAAGATTTTCTCTTCCTTGCAAACAAAACCAAAACTCTTGGAAGGGAAAGCAGGGAATAAACTCAGAAATGGCTGAAAGCTTAAGTCTACAATTTTTTGTTCGTCTTCCTCCCATTTTCCGTCATTCTTAGAAAAAGTCGTCCATATTGCTCCCAATCGATTTATAGAATAGGCAACTGATACACGCCCAAAATGGCAGGAAGAATTGACTGCATCAAAATATTACAACTGTCAAAAGCAAAACAAATTGAAACCGAGGAAGATTCTTCAAATGGTAAAATCCAAACATTTTTCATTCTTCCTCCAGCAAATAGAGATAGAGAAGCTAGTCATCTATAAGGGTAGAAGCAACTCAAAGGATTTATAAAAAACTAAAAAAAACTGGACCAAGCACTTCTATTATGATGGCGACTGAATGGAATGGGTTCAGCATGACACTGTTTCTGACGTCACTCAAATGCCACGCCTTCCTAAATGTTAACAGAAAATGTACTTTTTCAAACTGACTTTGTTTAGTGCAATATATTGGTGAGGTATGTCCACTATTCACCATTTCGTTTAATTATGTTCGTATGGGGGATTTAATGCATAAAAAGGATGTATTATAGAAAAAATATCGGTAGGGTTCAAGCAATTAACTTTGAGGGGGGGGGGGCAATCTGCTGAGGATGGGAAGCAGAAATTATATCATATGAGGGATTTGAGAAGGCAAGGTTCTTCAGTTGCCATGGAAAAATGAATAGACTGATTTTGAGAGGTCTTAAAATCCCTTTTAGTGAAGCGATACATTTGTAAGTGTCTCTTTCTAGTGTTTTCTCTTACTCCTGTTGATTTACAGTGTAAAGATGAATACGGCAACATAAACAATCTTCTTCCTTAAGAAAGTGTTCATTGATTAATTAATTGATATAATTATGTCTTCCTGAAACAGCTTTAGTTTGTAACTGGCGAATTATCCAATTTGAATTTAGCATTTTGCAAAGTATGGCATTCAAATGATGTCAAATATAGTGTCATACTAAAATGTATTCTTTTTTTAAACTGCTAATATAATTAGGTTGTTTACAATGCACTAGGTCCGCAAAACTAATATCAAGAATAAAGAATGTCAACCCAAGAATAGGGATGAATATTAAATCACTCTACAAGGAAAGTCATCTATTTCGACTGCAAAGAACAGCAAAACCAAACTATTATAACACTTTAGGGTTCATGCCGGCCTACCCTGTTATGGGACTTTGAAGATTTAGCGTGATGAGCATGTCCATGCCCGTGGTGGTGTCTACCATGTCCGCGTTTGTTTTGGAGCCTCAGAACTTTCATTTCTTTGCGAGCTTTCCGACCCCGGATCATGGCTTGAATTTTAGTAGCAGCTTCGTGCACTCGTGGATCTTCAGGGTTGATGGCAGGAAGGGCCTGTTCAGCATTGGCTTTCACCTTCATCACCTTCATTTGCTGACGGGCACGGAACCCACGGAACCCAGCCTGGATCTTAGTGGCGGCCCTGTGTATATCATTGCCACAATTCATCTTATTGTTTTCATCATCAGAAGGATTCAGTGACTGGTGAGTGCTGATATTAGGCATATTGTGAATGTGATGTATATGTTGTTCGTTACGGTGCACCTGATCCCGGTGGTGGTGGTGGTGGTGGTGCGATGCGTGGGGATGACTTGCTTCATCTCCATCCTGACAATAAGGATAAAGAAGTTCTAAAATCGTATCTAAAACAAAAATAACTAAAATCGTGTGTGTGTGTATATATATATATATATATATATATATATATATATATATATATACACACACACACACACACACACATATATATAATTCATTTTATCAAGACATCAATGTATGGTTTGTGTACATATATCTATTTAGAATCGGCCTATGTTAAAATCAAAACAATACAATACATAAATCTTTTACACACAACAAATTTCAATTCCGCTGTTGGGTGGTTGAAGCACATTGAATGAATAGATATGTTTTGACTAAAATCACATGACAATGTATTATTATTTTAAGTATTATTATTATAGAAGGCCATAATTCTAAAAAAGTTAGACAGAAACTAGCAAAAATGATATAAAATATTAGTAGTTACATTTGTTGCTGAGAACAAAGATGACCTCTATTTGTAAAAAAAAATGTTTCTGGAAAAATTAAAAATAATAAAAATAGGCTGAACAGACAAAAGCTTGTTATGACATGAATTTCATTTCACTCTTGATTGAAGAATGCGACGAATCATCAAAAAATGTTCAATCGCAAAAAAAAAAAAAAAAAGGAAACCATATATTCATACATGCTTCTGGATATTCGACCAAGAGCTGGACTGCAACAAATCGACAAAACAATTACTCATAAAGTTATATATCCTGTTGTTTTTGATTTTGTTATCGACCAAGTCTACACATATATATATATATATGAGGCGAAGATACATACCTGATAGTATGATATAAATAATGACTAGAAAATTCTTTTTTATGTAAAATAGATTTTATTCAGTTCATATAAAGTTTTGTTAAAAATTTATGCCATCTTCAGATATGTAAAATTCAAGAAGTCAAAAATTATTAATTCAGAGAAAACAGTGTAAATAAACTAGAAAAATACCAGTCTCAGGACAGATAAAATTAATTCTTTGAACAGAATATTTCTGCGTCACTTTTATCTCTCCTGGCAAAGATTAAAGTCAAGATATGATGTTATTAAACCGTATGTCTAGAATCCTTCTTCTAATTTTGATCAAAATCTATTACATGATGTTGATTCTGGAAAATTCCTAAATTTAAGACTTAAGTAATCTTTAGAAGAAATTCAAACTAATTGGTGTCCAATGACTATGGATCAAATTTAACGTAAATCTGAAATATTTTAATTTTCTAATGAAAGATAACATTGTGTGCCTAAATTTCCTTTAAAATATTCTGAAGAAACTGAAATTTTAGGAATAGTTATAAACTGATGTCAATTACTTAGTTTTCAAATTTCATAAAGTATTGGCGGTATCTAAATTTTTACAAACGCTTTCCATTTCCTTTTTACCTCTGTTTTCATATAAGTAAATTAAACTAAACATAGCATGCGTTATATTGTGATTCATAATAATCAATTAGTGAATTCTGTACATACAAATATATAAAAATAGATTTAATGTGAGATACTATATAATTATTTTCACAATCAGACAAAGCTGCAACCTACACAAATCATGAAAGCCATAGACCGAAAGCCCTAGACTCGAGTTTCGCCCTTCTTTGGGATCGTCAGTAGGATATAGTCAAGTAAAGTAGTGAAATTCAGGCATTGGACTTCCAGTCTGTGGTTTGTGCGGGCTGAGGTCTTGTCTTCTTGTGAAAATAATTAAACACACACATATCTAACCTTATAGAGATAGAGATAAGGTAAAATTCTAATTTATCCATTAAATGCTATTAATTTGCAGAAAACATTATGTTTTCTGCAAATTAATAGCATTTTTTTTCTCTTTTGTTTTACACATCTGAAACGTCATTAACTGAACAAAACCCAATTCACATGCAAACTGTTTGGGATAAATTTAATAATTTTTGAAAAGGAAAGAACGACATTATATCTTGGTTAATAATTGATGTATTTTCAAGCTTAGATGACCTTATGCTGCATATAGTTCACTCAAAGAAGCCATCCTGAGCCTTCACCACAACCTCCAGGAAAGATCTGAACTTAGATGGTGTCCTTTGAGAGACTCCTCAACATCGGGTCGATCCTGACAATCAGCTTGTCCTTGGTGTTGTGGGTGATATGTTTTGTGCCTTTCTCAACTATGCCCCACACAAATAATAGTCCATAGGGTTGCAATATAGTTGTGTAAGTTCTCAGATTACTCCTGGGTTTTCACGAAGGTGTGACATGAAGTCTTGCTTTCACATCTATGGCCTTCCTGCAACCATCTTCTCCACTCATTACTTGATAACAATGGAGAGAAACTCAATATAGCTATCTCAATTGAATCGGAGTTATTTTTTTATTTTTTATTTCGAATATGTGAGATGATATAATCTGTCCTTTTCTGAACACGCATCTAAAATTGCTTGAGATAATTCAGTTTTTATGCCGTGTAGGAATCTGTGTAAACTATAGGCTAACCACCTGTTGTTCTGCACATCATGGAACTTGTCCTACCAGGAATACTTCTCGTATTAGCAGAACCAAAGCATAATAATCTGTTTAACCTTGCTAAAAAGTTTCTTGACTTTCATAAAGCGATTCTCTTGCAACTCTTGCATCAAGAGTATTGAACATCCTTTCTTCATAGTCGCCACTTGGACACCTTGTCACTCACTCAATGTCTGCATCTTATTGGATATAACTGCACAGTTTTTTGCAGGTACTTCAACAGACTTCACCTTGTGAAGATTATCAGAACGCTTGCTACGATCATACGTGCTTCTTCCACATCTCTGTTGCAATTATCACCTTGATATCTGACAGCATACAGAAATTAAAGGAACATGAAGCAGGAGCTAAAATTTCCGAATTTTTTAATCTGACACTAATCTTTATCATGCAGATCACTCTACACTAATATTAAGGTATTTTCTATTGAGCTATGGTTTTAAGCTCTGAAACCAACCAATATTACATAGACGAAACAATCGGTTGCACTTAACTGGTATTACAATCTATAAAGAGTTCTACAACAAAAAGCTGTCATAACAGTTATCAAATTTATCCCAATTCTCACAAAAAAAAATTTAAATAAATAAAAAAAAAAAAAAAACCCCCATAAATCCAGTTATATTTATATGGTATATTATTCTGTAGTATATATATATATATATATATATATATATATATATATATATATATATATATATATATATATATACATATACATACACATACACACATATACATATACACACATACATACATATATATATATATATATATATATATATACACACATACATGAACATATATATATATACACACATACATGAACATATATATATATACACACATACATACACATATATATATATACACACATACATACACATATATATATACATGATGATTGCAACGTCTTGTCAGACGAGTGCCACTCCCTCAGATATTTAAAATCCATGAGCCCAAATGCCTGAGGGAGTATCTATACAAATATGATGTTACAGAGTCTGAGCTTTGTACGACAGCTAAGTCTCTCTCTCGGTTCAAAATGTTGAGATCCAGCAACAAGCAAGAGCAAGATAGCCAGCTACAAATTAAACTGCAGACCAGCTTAATTAAATATTTATACCTTACTGTGTAAAATTTCTAAAGTGCACTTTGAAAATAAATTTTAAATTGGACCTTTTACCATTATTTTTAAAGCCTATAATAAAAACATTTTGTTGAACAATTTTCATGCCTTGTCTTATCTTTTTAAGATTATATATTTTAAAGCTTTCCTTCTCTCTATTTCAGTTTGTATTTCTTCTCACATCACAATTCATTTTTGCAACCCCCTCTTTGTATTATTACAGCTCTAAATATTCTGTTTCAGTTTGTATTTCTCCTCGCACCACAACTCAATTTTTGCAACTCCCTCTTTGTAATACAGGTCTGAAAAATGAGAACATCTGAATTATTTCTAACAAAAACTTTAAAATAACTTTTTTAGATTAATTTTTAAAAACTTCTTTCACAATAAAAAATCTTTAAAATTTATTAAGGAACATATTCCAGACAGGTTCTATTAACAAATATCAAGTACATAACGAGAAAAATAGAGATGAAAATTTCAAAAGGACTGTATTACTGGTTATGGTGAATAGTAGTCCTCGCCGGCGAAAGTCTTTGTTATTGTTATTCTATTATTACATATATATATATATATATATATATATATATACACATATATATATATACTTATGTATACATATGCTTACATATATATATATATACATACATATATATATATACTTATGTATACATATGCTTACATATATATATATATATATATATATATACATATATATATATACTTATGTATACATATGCTTACATATATATATATATACATATATATATATACTTATGTATACATATGCTTACATATATATATATATACATATATATATATGCTTACGTATACATATATATATGCTCATATATATATAAGCTTACATATATATATATATATATATATATATATACATATATATATATATGCTTACGTATACATATATATATGCTCATATATATATAAGCTTACATATATATATATATATATATATATATATATGCTTATATATATATATGCTTATGTATATATATATATATATATATGCTTATGTATATATATATATATGCTGATGTATATATATATGCTTATGTATATATATATATATATATATGCTTATGTATATATATATATATGCTGATGTATATATATATGCTTATGTATATATATATATATATATATATATGCTTATGTATATATATATATATATGCTTATGTATATATATATATATATATATATATATATATATATATATGCTTATGTATATATATATATATATATATTCTTATGTATATATATATGCTTATGTATATATATATATATATATATATATATATATATTCTTATGTATATATATATGCTTATGTATATATATATATATATATATATATATATATATATATATATACATACATATATGCTTACATATATACATATATGCTTACATATATATATATATCTATATATATAAAAATGTAACTTTTGGTTCGTTCGCAATTAATTGTCTAAAAAACCACTGGACGGATGGCTTCCACGTTTTGGTATAATATGTTTACTATATCCATGTGTGTTTTTATATATATTTTTTTAATTATAACATTATACTTAATTTTTCTTTGATAAATAGGTCTTTTTCTTTGTACCTATAGGCGATTTTTTTATTTAGGGACAATTATTTATTACCGCTTCTTGTCACGTGACCGGTGTTTCTAATTTAGCAGTTTTCCTGCTAGATCTGGAGATTTCGTTTACAATCTAGCGGGAAATTCTAGAAAATCTGGAGATATTTAGCACCCACACAACCGCAAGCGCTTGAAAATACTTTAAAACATAAAATAAATTCATTCATGTAAGTAAAAAAAAGTAGCATATATTGCCTTTGGTAACAATTATTTATTGATTATTTGTTTTGTTTTTCACCTTTTTTTCGGCTAACCATTCTGAAATCTCGCTATAAAATCGATTTTTCCAAGTACATTTTAGGTGGGGGGGGGCCTTATAACCGTCGAAGTTTAGTTTAAAATACGAAATTTAGAAGTATTTAGTCGATAATTGTAAAAAGCAAGAAACAACAGCAAAAAAAAAAAAAAAAAAATTATATCAATACAGTAGAATTTAATTATCTACCAACCTAAATACTTTTAACATGCTAAAACAAAGTTTTTTGTTTTTTTTATTTTTCTAATTTCAAAATATGTTGCACCATTATTGTGATGTTTAATTTGCAGTATATTTCAATTTAACTTTTATTATAAGAAGTTTTAGTTTATGATTTGTTTCCTGCAAAAAAAAAAAAAAAAATACCCTCTCTGAAAAAACAGGTAAAACTAGCTGATAAAATACGGGATAAAATACTCCAACTTGATGTGCTTTCCTTTTCTTATTTTATTTCTTTTTCAGCTAATTTTAAATTTTCCACCCCAAAAGCGCTATAATTTATTTTTGAAGATTAGAAAATTCTATATCCTGGAAAAAAAAAGAATCCCCTCCCCCCAACGTAGTTTGCTTGGTGAAGCCGTCGTTTATGCTACAGCGTGCATGCGCGTAGCATAAACGGAAGCTGCAAAACGATGGAAAGAAGTTCGTGGGTTCAGGGGTAAATACCATGCAAACGGTAAATTTGCCCCCAAGTTTGACTATCAGATTCGTTGTTAGCGACCTCAATTATCTATAAAATAACAAATTAGAGTGGTCGGTGTTCTGTAGTAGCGTATCTGGATATTTACCTTTTTTTTTTTCTTGCTTAAAGAAAATAGCATTAATACAGTAAGTTAGGTAAAATTTGCATAGAATGCTCTGCTTTACGGTTGT
>NC_136487.1:87598906-87668906 GCF_053919585.1 Euprymna scolopes | reverse complement strand
CATTCGAAACAGAAGCTATTGAATGAGGATATGAATTAATCTTTATGTTATTAGTTTGTTCCATGCAAAACTAATGAAAAATATCAGACATAAAAAAAAAAAAAAAAAAATTCCGAATCGACAATTCTATTATATAAAATAGTAAAATTGTTTCAGAATGTTTTAGATGAAGATTAATAATTTGTTTGATTTGGATTATTCGCACTACTGTCCTCACCTTTTTTGTTATTTTCACGTTTCGACTAATATAACCTTCGACCTAAGTGCATCTACATGTGTGTACCTTACTTGCCATAAGTAGATTTTTAATAATATAATCGAAGTATCTCCTCTCTCTCTCTCTCTCTCTCTCTCTCTCTCTCTCTCTCTCTATATATATATATATATATATATATATATATATATATATATATATATATATATATTTATTTATTTATTTAAAGCAAGAGAAAGAGAGTGAGAAAGAGATAGTGGAAAAGATTTATGGCAAGTAGGCTTCAGAGAAACGCTTATGTTTCATTTCCAAGAAGATATAATCAGACTAATTACATGAATTTACATTCTACAATGATTTGTATAGTTAAGCAGTGCCCACTTTAACTGTCAACCAATCAGACTTGTTGAATTTTCCTCCCATTAAAATGTCACATGATTAAACAAACATAGCCGAAATCATTTGTTTTGTTGAATCATGGAAGACTTAACTAATTGTGATGTGACAATTAGGTAGATAACATTGGTTAGTGTTGAAATTGACAAAAAATGTGAGTAGTTATGGTTGTGTTTTTAAATAAAAATCAACTTTTCGGCTGTCTGATTTTGTTACAATAATGAAGAAGCAATTTTTTTTTTATCGGTCGACCTATACAATGAACACCCTGCATAATTTGACCTGGAAACCAACGAAAAAAAAATAGAAAGTTGCTAACTGAAAAAAAAAAAAATACTTTAAATTTACTGATTAGATATATATAATTAATTTTCTCAAGAGAAGTTGCAGATTGTATTTACATTTATTACTTTTTTTACAAAGTATTTAACAACAAAAGACGTGTTTATGTTTTTAAATGCACGCTGAACCGAACACACGCACACAAACACGCATGCATATGTAAATGTACTGAATATCTATTTATTTATTTTTTTCTCCAGAGAGGTTGCATTTTGTATTGTTTATTTTCATTTATGATTTTTTTGGCAATTGTTTTAACTTCTAATATGTCTCTTAGTGATGCCATATCTTTAATTTTATAAATCGTTTGTTTATAAGGGGAAGAATAGAATTCTGCAATATGAGAATTTTCAGAGCTCAGACAATCAGAATGGACAGAATTTGGCGAGAGAGCTGTTATTATTTATGAATTGAATATCAGGAAGATTATGTTAAATATACATCTATAGGCCCGTTACGATCGGTGTAATCACACTGTTTGTGGAAAATGTAGAATTGGTCCTGGTGATTAAATATTTAGAGATAAATAGGAACTTCTTCCTCTAAAGATGTTATGATTGTGATGATGTTGCTCGTTGGATGCAATGTAGAATTTTATTATCACAACTGAATGTGTCTATAATGGTGTTCAAAACCTACATAAGATAGTGGCTATTAAGCTAGATGTATTGAATTTATACATGACATCTGCTGTTGCAAACCTATGATACTTTGATCCAGAGGGGAATTTCCATAGTTATTTTATTATAGAAGATAAAACGGGTTTTGTACTTCAAGATTTTTTTGGTTTGACACATAATAGAACTGTTCCCACTATCAAGTCATTATGTCATCAAGGTTTTGTACAATAGCCCTATTGTTCTTTGTGTGCATAAGTACAAAGATAGTAACAATCGGATCATAAACATAATACAGATGATGATAAATTTCATGCCTGCTTGTAATTGGATCTGGCATGAATTTTAAAACATCAACAGCTCTTATTTCTAGTAGGACATTCTTGAAAATTCTTTCTCCATTTCCCATCTTTCCAACCTAACTAAGGAAAAAGATGCAATTGTATCCTAAATAAATCTTTTTTTTTTCCTCTTCAAGAAAGTTGATTATTAATGGATCATTTTCCACACAACAATCTGGTGTTTCTTGGCAGCCGATCCTTAAGAATTGGCACCAGTTTCTGTTAGATAGAACTGATTCCATCTAAGAAAAATAATGTTTTAAGGTGAATAAGTATGTCCTTAAGTTATCTCTCTTGATCTAAAAAGCATTTTGGAAAGCAGAGTTATGTGCCCTTGCATTTGGGCCAGACGGTAATCGAACAACAAACCGGAAATATTTCGTTCAGTGACAGACAATTAAATACTTCCTAATTTCAAAATAATTTCTTTTCAGTTGCATTATATAACAAATAATTGTCATTATCTAGCATCACATTCATCAAAATTATTTCTTCATATTTGTGCATTACCATTCACAAGATATTTTATTTCAGATTCAGATAATCGTTTGCTAAAACCAGAAAACAAGCACTACTTTTAAAATCAATAAGTCCTTTAGATTAACAAAAAAATGATTTTTTTTTTGTTTCATCAATTGTGATCCTCAACTGATGCTGCCGCATGTAACCTTCAAAAACTGGATAGTTTACTAATATCAAACTATAGAAAATTGTACAAGTAAAAAGTTATCCAACTAGAATGTTTAAAAAGATTTAACTAGAACTACCTCAACTTGCCCATTTGGCATAATTGTTACTGCGTTCGCTAATGGGCTTAGAAAACTGGTGTTCAAATCTCAATCGAATCATACCAAAGACTAAAAAATGGTACTTGATGCCATCTCCCTAAACAATTAGCATTGTAAGGTAGGGATAAAAAATGAATGGAGTAATCCTGGAAAAGAAGTGGTGACCTCCCTTACATCCTAATGAAAAATGACAGTTGGACACTTTATAGCTAGAAAATTCAGTCAACTGATAGTTGTGGGAATCTTGATAGAATTAATATGTTTATTTACTTGCCAGTTTTCTTTTATATTCAAGGTGTATATCTACATATAAGCTAATTTAATCCCTCCCCCACAGAGAAATAAACGTCATCTGTGATTAGGTGATTATGAAAAGATAATTTATAAGAAACTAAAATATAGTATCTTAGGTAGGTATAATGACGTTGTCATGGTCACCACAGCTTTCATGATTTTAGGGGTTTCACATTCAAGAAAAAAATATTTTTTCCATTTGATCCTGATGATTTAGAAGAATGTTTCGGTCAATATTTAGTTAACATCTTTGCATAGCATAAAACTGACATTGCGCACTTCATAAATCCTATGAAATATCGTAGAATTACATGTAACATGTGAAAAACACAGTTTGGAGTTAATTCTTTCAAATATAGAAATTGCTACTAATATGATGACCAATTGTATTGAAGAAAATAACGAACAGAGAATCATCATTGATTCAATCTGACTAACTCGTTTGGCATTAATCAGCAATGCATGTGAAGTTTTGTTTGAGATTGACATTTCTGACATCACAAACAAGTTCCAGAAATACCTGTGGTATCATGGATAAAGTACTTGGTAAAATCCAATTGTAAATTATACTCTTCTGAAGGTTGAAGATTCAATCCTTGGAGGGGGGGGGCATTCAAAATACAATTACCAATTACATAGGACTGATGGAATGATAGCATGCTATTCTCATAGATTAAATAAATTGTTCTAGTTGAAATTCCATGTGGATTCCTGAATTCGACAGAAAAAATTCTCAAGTCTGACAACATACATCTGAAGAAGGTTGGAGGTTACATCAACTGAAATGTTGTGAAAATAACACTTAAGAGTAGTCCGAAGAATACAAATATTATGAAGTTCCTCTCCACTAAATCTAGAAATTATCCCTTACAAGTTTTATATTAAAACGATCTAGACAACTCATCTAGTAGGCGTCCATGACACTTCTGGTCATAAGTTATCTAGATAATGTCATAAAGGATCTCTTTTTCTTGGTTTGATAGGTGATGTCACAAAACTACAGGGTGACTCAAAAAACGGGCCCCAACTCTAATTAGGCCCTGTTTCTTAGTGTTTTATTCGAATGAAATGAAATTTTGGTCATAACTAGTTTATTATATTCAAAACATCACACCAAAACACTAGGGTCTTTGGCCTTTTTTTTTCTCCGTTCTACAGCACATGTTCTAGATGGCCTCCATTTAGCTTTTTTTCTTCATTTTTTGAGTCACCCTGTATAAAGCCGCTCTTCTCCCTGTTCTCTTTCTCTCTTAATTGACTGTGACACCATCTGCTGAGTCCGGTTGTTACCCATGTTTTGATAAATACCAGTAGCTTTTAGTGAGGTCACCAAGTGTGCACGGAGGAAAGCAAGCTCCACAGAGTAGTATAATACAGATATACTTTCTTTTCATCTCATATTATTTCTGAAAGTGTTCGTACAATGCCCAAAGGCGAATATGTGTACCATTTCAATAACTGTGTCTATTTTGTAAAGTTTTGTTTTTATGTGTGCTAGTCTAATCCAGCGCCCGGTGAATATTTCTTCTGCAGTAAAGCCTCGACTTGTTTGCCATTTTAAGACAAACTAAAAAGAAACAAGAGCCGAGTGCATGACAAAGAATCTAAAACAAAAAATAACCCAATTCTTAAAATACAGGAAAGGTGAGATTAGGAAGTGCATATTCCTGCGCTAAAAAAAGAATTCCATTTAATCCAAAAGCATTTGGAGTAGGAGGGAAGGAGGTTAGCTTAACGAATTAAATTGCTACAAGCATAATATTAAAGAATGGTTGACATATGGGCAACTGAACTAATTTTAAAACAGTGTTACATGTTTTAAGGAGAAAAAATCCTGGGAAAATAAGCTGTAAGGAAAGAACAGTATCATTACTTATGAACAGTTAACATTGATTATGTGCTCTTTATAGTCTTCATATCAAAGTTATTAAGTTATTATTAATCTAACATATAAAGTTATCTAAAGTTATTAATCTAACATATAAAATTATCTGGTCGGATTTTCAAAATCAGATCCAAATAACATTTTAAGTTGAGAAATCAAACTTTGCTTCTGACTAGAAATTTTAATGAATTTTTTTTTTTTATGGAAATCGCTTCAGACAAGGCATGAAACCACTTGATGTAAGAAGCTAAAAAGAAAAAGTGATGGTTATGGTAAGTAAAGGAGATGACTATTGACTTTAGTCTTGAAGGAGGAGGAAAACAGTCAGCAGGAAGAGAGTTCCACAAACCTGCAGGTTTAGAAAGAAGCTACCGGAATAGGAAACCATATTATAATAAGGTACCTAAACAGCGAATTGATAGAGACCACTAAATGGGATCGATTAACGAATCAAATAGTAAAGAACGGTTGACATATGAGTAACTTAATTCTAAACCTATGTGCATTTTAAGGAAAGAAAACAATGGCAAAATAAACTGCAACCTTACATTTATTTTCCTAATGTCTAGCAACCAGAAAAGGCTAGCATAATTGTATATGTTACCATTGTTTATGTAGTCCCTATTTACTTGTTTTCCCACAAGAGCAGAATCAGCCAAAAGGTTGGTTTTTAATGTGGCAAAATGGTCACTTTGAATTGGAGAAAAAATTACTGAAGTCTAGAAAGAGCTCTCCCTTATTGACTGAGGACAGAATAGATGAAGTGCAATACCAGAACAGATACTGCACTTTAATCTCAATCAAAAGGCTGGGGAGTTTATTGCTTATGTAGTTTCTTTTAGCCAAATTAATAAGAAATAATTTAGATTTTTTAAAAAGTTTTTATTATGTAAAAAAAAGAAGAATTTATATACAGACAAATCATCAGATTCATTCCATACATAAACTGGATTAATAAAATCTTTTTCTCAGTTTGACAACAAAAAAATAGAAAAAGACAACAGGCTAGTAAGAGAAAAGAGACAAGTAACTTTTTTTTTATTCATAACATAGCAAGAACTAGTCTAGCTACAACCAAAGCAAAGAATTTTCCTCCTCTCTCTGCCAAGAATTAGATGGAGATCCTTGAACACAGTTTCTTTCCTAGAACACCCCATCTATGGTAGAAGACCCCATGAGTCTGCTTCCACACCTACTACAGTATGGTCGTCGTATTCAAGTCTGATGTAAACAAATACTTGTTGAGCTGTTCTCTTGGAAAATCAATCCTCTTACAAAAGCCTTTGACCATTCTATTCAGTTTCCAACGACTTCATGGCAGTGACCAACATCAAATTAGCAATTTTCCTAATCTTTATTCTTCAGTGTTCCCCTTCCTCAGACCTTGATAAGTAGTGATCCATCAAAAAAAAAAAAAAAAAAAAGTATTTAACATATAAAATAATTTTGCTAGATTTTCTGATTACCAACAAGTTGAAAATCAAACTTTGGTTCTGACTAGCCAAATTTTTATTTGTTTTTACTGTACTGTGTTATTGGCAATATAATGACGTACTTAGTTACAATTTATTCAGATGACTACTAATATGAAGTATTTTTAAATAATCACTTCAAAATAAAATCAGTATATAAAGTTATTTGGTTGGATTTTTAAAGTCAGACCAATATAGCATGTAAGCTGACACATGAAACTTTATTTGACTAGTCAATTTTCATTTGTTATTGTTGTATCATTGTTATTGGAATATAATAACGCACTTAGTTCGATCCAGACGACTTCTAATATGAAATATTTTTAAATAATCACCCCAAAATAAAAATCGGTGTATGAAGTTATCAGGTTGGATTTTTAAAGTTAGATTCAAATAACATTTAAGTCGACAAATCGAACTTTGCATCTAACTAGCCAATTTTCATTTGTTATTGTTATCCAGTGTTATTGGCAATATAATACATACTTAGCTATAATCTATCGCGTATTCTTCTAGTTTTATATATAATTAAGATCTGATGCAAAGCAAAGAAATGCAAAAGAAGAAAAAAATTGATATAAAAGGATTTTGGTAATTGGTTTTAGATAAAGAAACTTAACAGAAGTTCGGCAGATAAGTTTAACTTGAAAGTAAAGAAATGAAAAAAAATGAAAAAAGAGAAAGACACAACTTCAGTAGCAGGTAAATATGTCGAGAATGTCAGAAGGAAGTAGATAATTTGACTGTATGTTTCTCTCTTGAAAGCAGAATCAAATAATTCTGCCAGAAATAGTACAGTCTTTCTTGGATAACAACTTTCTGAGGTTTGTTGTCCTTGAAAAAGTTTCCCAACACAATGAAATCTTGATAGTTTTATTGAAAGTGCTTCGCTACTGCTGCTGCTACTGATGACGCTGGTGCTTGCTGAGTATTTTGACTTTCAGAGAGGAGATTGTATATCACCACCATCAACATGATTACAACTATATGCCGTTTCCTTCCTCTTTTACATTCACTGAGAGAAATTGGAAAGTGGCGATGATGAAGTGAGTAATGATGCAGACTGACAACCTGGGTGTGCCTCAGTGGTGTGCAGAGGAGGCATGGTACAGGTGGTGACCCGAGGGTATCAAAAATTGCTGGGGTAGGTGGTAGGCCACCAATCATTTAAATTATCTCCCTATCTCATAATATTTCTAGTACTAGGACTTCTGCTTGACTCCTTGGGGTATAAAATCAAGGAGTTGACCCAATGCATCACTTTGAAACACAATTTCAAGGCGTAAACGGTCCAAATGTGTGCTATATTTGTTCATTCCCTATAGACTTGAAAACAGCTGGACCGATGTTTACGAAATTTCACATAAAAATACTTTATGTGCCTGGTAGTGTTTTAGATAGGTTTTGCATTGAAATATCTTTGATAAGTATCGATAATCGAAAAATTCTGATGAAAGGAACAGCCGATTTTGATAAAAGTTAACACCTTATACGGCCTAACATCACAAATGCATTTGAGAAGTTTTATTACTACACAAGCAGAAAGACTCGACTTATAAAATCAACAGTAGGTTTTTTGATATGACAGGCGTGCATTCGAAATGAATGTTTCTGTTTGGAGCACAATTGAAACATCATAACTAACTTTTTTATTTTAAACTTTAATTCAAGCCATTATACATAAAATGATTTTATAAAATCAACAGTAGGTTCTCTACAGTGCAATGTAGACTACAATGTATGGTGGACTAAGTCACTGCAGAAAGACATGCAAAGCTTCCTTTTGGTGCACTGCAATGGGTCCCCAACTAGAGCAGGCAATTAATCGATTTGACAAAAAGATTTTTTTTTAAATTTTTTTTTTACAGTGGTCACCACTTATCAAGGCCCGGAAGCCACTCAGGGATAAGGGTTATTGCAAGTACATTACGTTAATGTGGAGATTTGATAAAGTGTTTACTTAAGGGGGCGGTTCATTAGGAATTTGTTAACATTGGACTTGAAGACATCCAAGTTGTATTCCGGTGGGAAGCAGGCAGATGGAACTGAGTTCCACAGGCATGCAGTTCTAAGAAAGAAGCTTTGTTCATGGAATCCACGTTTTGATTTAGGCACAGATAAAGAGTGGGGGAAATTTTTCACAGTGGATTCAGCTAGACGGGTGTTTTTCGTGAAAGATTGGCGAGGGGGGACCAGAGATTGGAGTTCAGACGAGCACCTGCCATGGAAATAACGATAAAACAAGGATAGGCTCGCAACGTCTCTTCTGTGGGAGAGAGGTTGCAGGGTAGACAAAAGGGCATCCCCTACTAAGCCACGAAGTCTATTTTGTACTCTGTCAAACAGGATAGGCTTTTTTTTAGCAGCCCCTGCCCAGATATGGCAGCAGTATTCCATCCTTGGACGTACTTGGCAGTATTCCATCCTTGGACGTACTTGGCTTAATAGTAATTAACTCTTGTTTTTCAAAGAAATATGCAAATTCGTTAACTGTCATGTAGTCGCTCGCATATCCATAACAGAGTATATTAATAAGATCATTTTTATAGTTTTTAAATAGAAAATGTAAGCTTTTAACATCAATGTCAGGATGAGAAAAAATTCAACTTTATAAGTATATGTGTGTGTGTGTATATATATTTCAGTTTATTCATAAAATTGCACACACTATAATCATTTTTAACTTCTTTAAGTTCTCAAAATATATTACTCTGTCCCAGGATAGGTAAAATTAATTCTTGGAACAGAACTGTTTTACACCTCTTATGTCCCCTTGCGAAGATTAATAACGAGATATAATGCTACTAAACCTTATGTATAGAATCCTTATTTCATGATTTTGATTCTACAAAATGCCTCAGATTTAATTCTTTAGTTTAAATGGTTTTAAGAAGAAATTGAAATTAAAGGATTCTTGCTTAAATAGTGTCTGAGGATTAAGCATCAAATTCAATTCTAATCTGATATATTTGCATGAGATTAGGTCTTACATCTAGAATCCTTATTCGATTTTGATAAAAATCCATTACATGATTTTGATTCTATTAAATTTCTCAAATTTATGGTTTAAACTTTTTTTACTGCGTGATTTAAAAAGAAATTGAAATTCATGGAATTTTGCTTAATTGATGTTTACAATCAAATTCATGTACATCTGAAATATTTTAATCAATAAGTTTACAGTACTGTCTGAATTATACCCATAAAAAAAAACATTCAGTTTGATTTCATTATAAAAATGTCATCGGTTAAAGTGCATGCGGTTGTAAGGCCCCAATTTGTGAGCTTTGTAGAGTGTGACGTCACTCCTTAATTGCCACTCTGACCAGGAGTGATAATAGCTCTAACAGTCGCATCTGTAGATGAAATAAAAGCTATCGTTTACAAAATCTACGCCCGTTCAACAAATTAGTTTACAAATTAATTATATGCAAAACATAAACAATTTTAACAAAATGAACCAACGATGGTTGACCCAACAGCCAACTAACCAACCAATATTCTAACAGATCTTGTTGGCTTTATATTTTTTGCCGATGATTGATATTGCTTTAAAATCAATGCGACTTATGAAGATTATATGTCGAAAAATTATTAATAATTATTAGTAATAACTTGTTTAAATAATAATCGGCATTGATCTGTTTGTTTAGATTTTTTTTAAATTAAATTATTAAGCATCTGAAAGAAAAAACCCTGCATATGAAATGATTTTCATTTTTAAAAGATATAAACGTCTTTTTTTTCTCGTTTTGTTTTAGTTTCTCACTAACTTGATAATAATGTTGTTATCTTTAAGGATTTTAAATATTCGAGTATAAAATCATATTAAAATGATTGTGAGCTTTTGTTTAATCGTTTTTTTTTGTTTGTTTTTTTTTAAATAATTTTCTTTCCACTCTCAAGAAAGTTTCATGTTTCTTCAACCTGAAGAAATTACGACGAAGTAGATCTTTCAGGGAGAGAGAGAGGGGGGGACATATATATATATATATATATATATATATATATATATATATATATATATATATATATATATATATATATATAGAGAGAGAGAGAGAGAGAGAGAGAGAGAGATACAGACAGACAGACATAGACAGAGAAACAAAGAGAGAAATAGTTATATCAAGAGATCTGCTTATAAAATCTCCCTCTCTCTCTCTCTCTCTCTCTCTCTCTCGTCGACACCCCCTTGCAAGAACTGCAAAACCCCTAGCGTCGTCATCTCCCTTAACAGAGATATACATGTGAATGGAGACTGTGAATTTGATATTCCCTAGACACTTCCTCCTACGGGGGAAGCCAGATCAATTCACCTAAATTGAATACCGATGACTATATTTAGCAGAGTTTCATATTAATGTCTTTTTTGCACGCTTTGGCATGTCTAGCAAAAAAATCCAGCGACGATAAAGAAATTGAAACATGTGACGTCCCAGAACATGGACTTCCTGTGTTCGAGCAGAGGCATTGTAATTCTGGTAAACTTGCCAGAATTACAATGTTCCCTCAAACAAATTGTTATTGTCAAAATGTTGATATTCTCACAATGAGAAATTTACCCTACCCCTCATCTTGCTCCCCCCCCAAAAAAAAACACCAAGGCAGCAGGTGTTGATTAAGTGAGTTTAAAAATAAAGACTATAAAACCTAATCAATGGCAAAGTATGAATCACACAGTAAAACCTAAAACAGCACACAATTCTTGCATTATTATTATTATTATTATTATTATTATTAACAACAGATAAGCATGTTAGTGTTATAGCAAATGGGTATACGCACACAAGCAATAAAAAAAAATAAAATAAAATTAGTCATAATGCAAAATTAGTGCTTTCCGAGTTGCAATACACGATTAAAAGAAGTTCAACAGTAAAAGTTTGGCAAACATAAATGTCAACATTATGTGAATAAGCGAAATCAAAACAAGATAGCAACTGAATTTCACCTAATGTTGTGTGATTTCGTTTATTAACATAAATATTGACACATTTTAAGCGTGCTTTTCTCAAGTTTACATGTGTAATAATAAATGGATTTTAAATTAAATGAGTTCTCATTTAATAATATATCATAAGAAAATACAGCAACAGTAAACCATTTTTACTGCCTATACGGGATTTCCCCGAATTTTGCTCTGACCGCTACCTTTAACATTTGCAAAGATTTATTAACAATTGCAGTACGGATGAATATATTTTGTTTTTATTAAATAATTGCAGGGTGTACGCCACTCGAGGTTCCACTGTATGTGTTTTTATTTTAACTTCATCATGAACATTCATCAGTGCTAAAATATATAAAAAAAAGAGTCACCGCCACTTTATATATATATATATATATATATATATATATATATATATATATATATATATAGAGAGAGAGAGAGAGAGAGAGAGAGATGTTTTTATTTGTTTTTTTTTTGTTAGCGATACTCTTTGAACGAATTCAATTATTTATACGAAAGTGCATTTTTACCTAAATGCGAGTTGGGAGTAATTTTCCCTCTGACCAATTTGGTACCCCCTAAATGGGGAGCGGCATATATATATTATTTTAAAAACATAATTATCCACTGACACGTGTTTCGTCGTCTACGACTCATCAGAGTGGCTGAATCTATCGAGAGACGACGAAACACGTGTCAGTGAATAATTATATTTTAAAAATAATATATATATATACACACACACACACTAGAATAATACTCATCACAGGATGGGTGGAATTAATTTGACTTATATCATAAAAACTAGAGAAATTTTAAAATAAAAATATTAATAATTGGTTCAGGGCTTGGGACAAGAATACCCCAGGTTCCTTCATTAATTCTGAAGAAACACTGCGGATTGAGAATAATTAAAGAATATGATCAATCACACTTATTTATTTAATATATTGGTGATGTCAAAAGCAGATCTCTTTTGGTTAGGATCAAAGTGTAGTATCTGTTTAGATACAATACTTCATCTGTTCTCTCGTCAATCAGTGGAGAAATCCTTCTAGACTGAAACAATTGTAATTTTTGTCCCAATCCAGATTACCTCATTGTGGAGAGGTAGATTTTCCCCATGTCTAACTCTGTTCTTGTGGGGAGGCAAGTAAACAGGGACTCTGCATGACTTCTTACAAGCACTCAGAGAAGCAAGCTTTATCATATGTAGCTCAATCCTGCCCAGGCGGTCGAGTGGTTCTACAGAGAGTAGTGCAGAGTCCCTGTATTTAGAGGAAGGTTAATAATAGGGTGCAGGTGAATCTCAAACAGGAAGCACGCATAAAACAGCTGTTAAAGTTATTTTGGTTTAAAATAAAATGAAAAAAAAAAGGAAATCCTGCAGTGAAGAACACACACAGAGTAAGCATGTTGTTGGCAGTATGTGATGTAGTAATAGAAAAAAAAAAGAGTCAGATTTGGAAGTATACGTGCAATATGCACACACATACGTCTATATTAAATAATGACCGGCATTAATTATTATAAAACTACCAACAGCCAAGCAGGAAAAAGAAGCAACATATTATTATTCAGCAAGGGGAAGGCCACACCAAAAAATTACTTCTTTTATCTTGCTTTACCTTTGCTGTCTTGAGATGTTTACGGGTTTTGTGGCCTCGAAAACCAGCTTGAATCTTTGTAGCTGCATTTGTTTTCATCTAAACATCAATGCACATACATATATAGTTATACATATACATAATGTGACAAATAAAGGATAAAATAAATCCGATATTATGAAATAAAAAGAGGAAAAAAGGGGAGGTCTAAAGCTCAAAAATCATTCTCAACGTTTTCATCCAACTGTTACGACGGCTTTATTTATCACTTTGAAACTTGACTCTTGATAAAGCTCTCGTAGGAGTTGATCAAAACGTTGAGATATGTTCTTAAGCTAGATTTTTCCTTTTTAATTTTATCTCATATATAATCGTATGCATGTATTTAAAAACAAACAAACAGAATACTTAAAACAAAAACAAAAAAAATATCAACAAAAAGGTATAGATATATATTTTTTCATAATATTTTAAAATTAAAACCGAATTGGATGTAAAAATAATGTGATAAAAAAAATAGATGAAAACATGTAATTGCTGTATCAATTTATAATTATTCATCTTTTACTGTTTAAAAGACATGGTAACCAAGGAAAAATATCTTGAAATGTATGAGTTATTTGATTGATGAGTCAGCCATAAATAAAATTTGACCAATAAATGCAGTTTCACACTGGCGTCGCAATGATTGTTATATTTGTACCATTCTACCATCGTCTCCTCCCCTAGAAGTTCACAAGGACACATGACACAACAGATGCAAATGATAAGTATAAACCGTTCTGAGCGACAGTCTTCTAGAGTTTGATCGTTCAATATTCAATATGGCGGTGCTCAAAATACAATTACAAATTACTTAGGACTTTTATCTGGTCATGGCCGACAGAACCAGAGCAAGCCACCGTTTCGATTAAAGAAAAAGTTCAACAAAGAGTCATCAGTAGAACAAAATACATCTGAAAGAGGTCTCATATTTTTGCTAGGCAGGAGGATTATATAATTGTGAAAAAATTTATGTAATACGTTGTTAAAGTATTAGGTTGGTGCAAAAATAATGCCGTTTTTTTGACATTCAACTTCAAAAGATCATAACTCCTTTCATAATAAACTTTATTAATCGTAATAAGAACCATTAGAATCGACACATTTTTGCCAACGAGAAACAAGTTTATTTATCCCATTAGCATAGAATTCCGGATTTCTGGCAGCGATGAGGTCATTGAAGGTCGGTTTGGCATCATCTCGGCTTTTGAAGCATTTTTCGTGCAGGAAGTTGTCAAGATGCTTGAGAAAGTGATAATTGGTGGGCGAGAGGTCTGGTGAATATGGCGGATGAGGCAGAGTCTCATAGTCCCATTCGTTCAACTTCTGAAGGGTCAGTTGAGCAACATGCGGGCGAGCATTGTCATGAAGGAGAATTGGTTCCTTCATATTGACCAATCTCGGCCACATACATTGGAGCTTCTGGTGCATTTAGTCAATTTGTCGGCAGTACTTCGCCGTAATTGTTTTGCCTGGATTCAAGAAACTGTGATGGATAAGACTGACCGCAGACCACCAAACAGTCACCATAACCTTTTTTTGGTGCAATTTTGGCTTTGGGAAATGTTGTGGAGCTTCTCCGGCATCTAACCACTGTGCCAAACATTGCAGATTGTCAAAGAGGGTCCACTTCTTATCACATGTCACAATCCGCTCGAGAAATGGGTTGTTTTTCTTGTGTAGAAGACACCTGAAAACGACAATTGTTTTGATTATCATTCAATTCATGTGGCACTCACTTATCCAACTTTTTGACTTCCCTATTTGCTTTAAATGGCGAATGACTGTTGAGTTCAACAGCAACTTCTCGTGTGGTTTTGCGAGAATTGGCTTCAATTAAGACTTTCAAATGTTCGTTATCAACCACAGTCGGCTGGCCACGACTGTCTTCATCTTCGAGGCTCTCGTCACCATTGTGAAATTTCTTTAGTCACCGTTATGCCACACGTTCGATATTGGTTCCTGTTCCAAATGCATCATTGATATCGCAAGCTGTCCCGTCAGCTTTTCAGCCTATTTTAAACTGGAACAAAAAAATCGTGCAGATTTGAATTTTGCCCATGCTGTTGAAAAAAGCCTGCAAAAAAATGAATCAAGCAGTTGAGAACGATAATGAATAACATGATTCGATAGAGTGAAAAACGCGCTTAAATGCTTATAACATGGTAATATATATCAATAAATTAACGTAGAAATCATATATAAAAGTAACATATGTGAGAAAACAATAAGATAAATTGTTTTGGACTAATAAAATAATTTTCAACACTATTGATAATGCTTATATCAATTTATTTATTTTTTATTTTATTATCACTTATGTTTGAATTCATGTTTCAAAACACAATGTAAAAAATAAATCTATAACGTCACATCAAAACTAATTCTTTTGTTAAGGTAACATTTTAAGCACATTTTATCAAAAAAAAAAAAAAGAAGTTCTAATAGGTCAATTCATGCAATCTCAGACTGAAGATCCCAAGATTTCGGTTTCGATTTCTACTCATGGCATTCCTTTTTGTTGCAAATTTATTATTTATTATGAATGTAATATTCGCTATTTTTAAAAGTACATCTCTGATATTTCAAAATAAGACAAATTCTGCAATGTATTTATGTTTAAAAAGTTGTGACTAATTGACATAGAGAAAAAAATTTCTATTTATATCAAATTGTATTTTCAAGATAATATATTTTAAAAACCTATAGAAGTTGTAATAAATTTATATTTATTATATGAACTTCAAAATTGTACAAATTTGGAGAAACTGAATTCATTGTGTAGCTGCTAAAGTTATAAAAAAGAAGAATGTGTAATTTGTTAGAATAACCCGAAGGAACTCATAGGTTGTCATGAGTTAATTATGGAACTGACGGGATAGCAGTCATTATATAACTGCATCCACTCGAACGGAGTATTCAAGCTTAAAAGTTGTGTTACTGTTTAGGCAGGAAGTTTTAAACGTAAAACCATAAATGTTACTTTTTTAATACAACCGAAATATTTGATATGCTGAATCATCCAAAAATAAAAGAATAAACATTTGCACATATTATTTGAATTCTTCAGACTACTGTTCTCATCTTAAGTGCTATTTTCACAACGTTTTGGTCGATGTAACCTTCGACTTTCTTCAGGTGTATCTTATTAAACTCAGAAATCTTTCTGACGAACTCAGGAATCTACACGGAATTTTGAACAAACTCCTTTAAGAGGTAGCATGCTCTCATTCTGTCAGCCATAACTGAGTAGAAGTCCTAAATAATTAATAACTCTTCTAGACGTTGAAGGTTCAATTCTCAGTGTGAGTGACACTCAAAAATACAATTGCAAATTACTTTGGACATCTACTCAGTCATGGCTGATGGAACAAGAGCATGCTACCTCCGTACAGGATTCTGTTCGAAATTGCATAAATTCCTGAGTTCAACAAGATACACCTGAAGATTGTCGGAGGTTAAACCAGCCGAAACATTGTGAAAATAACATTCAAAATGAGGGCAGTAGTCCAAATAATATAAATAATTCTAATGTCAACATTTCGGGAACATAATAAACTTTTGCACATTGAGAGAACACGCCTGAGATTGATTTAATCTTTATAAAAAACAAATCGAAAACAAACCAAAAAAACATATCAACCAATAACACTATTTAGTTTTACTGGTCTGAAGAAGCTGAAAATCTAAGGCCCCTGTCATGGGTTTGTACAGAACAAATAGGGATATTAGTTGTTATATAATTACACTCACTCTAACTGGGGGTGATGATGACTAACGACATGGACTGATAACTAAGTTCGAATCCAGTTCATAACACAGACACACTTTCATCAAGCTCACACTTAATCTGGTGTCTAACTTCCTAGAAAGGAGGTAAATGAAGTAACTACTCTTATTCTAACTGGGTATTCAAGCCTAAAATGTGTGTTACTTGTTATGCAGGACGTTTTAAACATAAAACCATTGCATCTTTTTTGTTATTTTATTTATTTATTTTTTTACAGTTAAAATATTGGATATACTGATCCATATAAAAACATAAAACAAAAAAAAAACACTTGCATATTGAGAAAACATGTCTGGGATTGGTTTAATCTTTACAAAAAAAACAAAAAAACATTTAAATAAACAGAAACTATTAACCAACAGTTGGAATATAAGGTTGTATTAACAGAAAATAAAACAATTTTTTTATGAAATCCAACTTGAGTCATAATTCAGTTTGAAGGCTAATGGCTGTACTAAAAAGTACACATACAGGTGTAAGCGATATTTTTGTTAGAAATAGCAATGAGTCACTTTATGACATGGTTGAACAACAGCCATGAAAACTGAGGTGTAGTAAGAGTCATTCAACACATTAAATGTGAATGACCTTGGATCATTTAGCTATGCAGTTAAATTACAAAAAAAAAAAAAAAAAAAAAAAATACAACTAGCAAAAATATGATCCCTCTGGTCGCATAATTTTGCTAGCATTTATGATGAACGAATACTGCTGATATCCAAGGAGCCTGAGCAGATGATTTCATAACAACAGAGCACATACAACATTACTCACACCAAAGAGGAGCTAATTCATGATTAACGAACACTGCCCCTCATTAAAAAGGAGATAATGCCTGAACGTATGGCTTCATGACAACAGAACACATATATTACTTTCACCAAATGAGGAGCTAATGCTTGGGAGGATGGTCTCATGACAAACAAATGAACATATGCACCCAGAAAGAGAAGTTAACATCTAAGGGATTGTCTTATAACAACAGAACAGTTACTACACTGCCCTCTCCACCCCAAAAAGGAGAATATAATCTCTTAGAAAATGGTATTATAACCACAAAGCAGATATTATGTTCATCCTACCCCCCCCCTAAAAAAGAGAAGGTAATGCCTGGAAGCATGGCCTTATGTCAACAGAACAAATATTACACTGATCCTCTGAACTGCGAATTGAAAGATAGTAATAGTATCGTTAGACAGATTCCAAATATTAATAGAAGTAATAGTATTAGTTCAGCTTCAATCAAACAAATACCAAATCTCCATTTGCAATATATGGACTATTTATTTTAATCAGAAAAAAAATGATAAATGATACAAATTTCTAGAGTCTTTGTATTATTTTGATCACTTAATAATGGAAACCCTCCAAATGTTGTTAAGGGTATTTTCCTTAAAATATTAACAACTAGCGAGACTTGTTTCTCGGTGTTGTCTGGAAAAATAATAGGAGCTAATAATTGCAACTTCCAAAAGTAAATTGATAAGAAAGACTCTCTTCTGCCAAAATTCTAAACGTTTTTCCACAATAAAAAACGAATGTCTATAATATTTCTGAAAAAAAAAAAAAAAGTTTCTCCCATATCTTTTTGTTGAATATTATTTCATAGTGCTATAACATCCCAGTTATTTCATTATGTGTGAATGAATACGAAAGTTGGGTTCATTTCTTACATTAACGCTAAAGTCACAATGACCTATTTCAAGTTAATTCAGTTTAAGACAATAGACGCATCATCTTTGTTTATATATTACAATATATGCAATAACATTCACACGGTTAACCAATTTGCATACTGACTATTTTTTTTTTTAAATTAAATGAGTGTTTTGAATTTAATATAACAAATAGTTCCATTTTGCAATAGTTAGCATTTGGGTTCAAATGTTCTTTTACTTTAGAAGGACTGACTTAATTTTTAATAAGTTGTGATCTATTTCTAAATTGCAAGAGAAAAATCAAAGTAATTTCTTCTTTCCTTTCCTTTCTTTACTGTCACTTTTAAAAAGATTAATAAATTTACTTTACATGAATAAATGAGAAAGATTTTACTTTATGTTTACAACAAAGTTATGAATGAAATGTTTATTATTTTAAATTAATGTTTCAAGTATTGAAAGTAATGAATTTTTCAAAATGATAGTCAACTGACAGACAGTTTCTATATTAATAAAACCCTGTATGTCTTGTTTGTCACCATACACACTTTCTATTTTTACTATTATATAAAACATTTCTATTTCTACTATTATATAAAACTGTGAGTGTGTGTGCGTGCTCCATTATTTTGAGCCAATTTTTATAAAATTTCGCACAAATATACTTTATGTATCTGCCAGTTTAATTAGATGGGTTTTGTATCGAAATATCTTCAATAAGTATCAATAATCGATAATCACAAAATCCAAAGAAAGAAGGAACAGGCGATTTTGACTAAAGTTAAAACCTTTTACCGCCTAACATCACAAGTGCATTTGAGCAATTTTATTATCACACAAGCAGAAAATCCCGGCATATAAAATCAAACAGGGGCATATTCAAAATGAATGTTTCTGTTTAAAGCACAATTGAACCATGATACTTGACATTTAAAGTTTAATTCAAGTCATAATATTAGGCTGAGAAGAAAGTTCTTGTGGAATTTTTAATTTTGATTTCAAATGACATTTTCAAATAAGTTTTCGTTATAATAGCTTTACTTTATATATCATTTTAATAGTATTTTTCGTACTATTTAATTGTCTAAATTACAATCGTTTTAAAACAATTGTCTTCTTTTCAAAACGTTGAATACAAAATGGAAATAGAGCAAATTCGCACAATTTTCTTATTTCAATTCAATTCAAAAAGTTGCTGAATAGCTCATGATATCAACGAAGCGTTTGGCCCAGGAACCACTACTGAATGCACAGTACAATGGTGGTTTAAGAAATTTCATGGCGGTGATGAGAATCTTGAAGATGACAAGCATAGTGGTCAGCCATCAGATGTTGACAATGACCAATTAAGAGCCTTAGTTGAAGCCAATTCACACACAATTGTTCGAGAACAATAATTTTCAGTCACTTGAGAGAGTTTGAAAAGACAAAAAAAAATTGATAAGTAGATGCCTCACGAATTGAATGACAACCAAAAGAAATGCAGTTATGAAGTGTCATCTTCCTTCTTTTACTCAACAAGAATGACCAGTTTCTGTACTGGGTTGTAACTTGCGATGAAAAGTGGGTTCTTTACAACAACTGGCGATGCTTAGTTCAGTGATTAGACACAGATAAAGCTCCATGACACTTCTCGAAGCCAGACTTGCATGAAAAGAATGTTATGATGACTGTTTGTTGGTCTCATCCACTACAGTTTTTGAATGAAGGTGAAATCATTATGGCAAAGAAGTACTCTCAACAAATGGATGAAATGTATCAAAAACTTCGACAACAATACCCTTCATTAGTCAACAGAACAGGCTCAATTCTCCTTCTGACAATGCCCGACTGCATGTTGTTAAACCGATCCTGCAGAAGTTGAAAAAATTGGGCTATGAAACTTTGCCTCATCTACCATACTCTCCAGACCTCTCACCTACTGACTACCACTTTTTCAAGCATCTTGACAACTTTCTGTGTGAGAAATGCTTCAAAAACCTAAGAGATATCAAAAAATGCCTTCAGTGACTTCACCGCCACCAAAACGCAAGATTTTTATGTTACTGTCATAAATACACTTGTTTTGTGTTGGCAACAGTATGTTGATTCTGATGATGCTTATTTCGATCACTAAATTTTTGTTTAAGCCAAAATATATTCATCTGAATTTAAAAGTTAAAAACTGCAAGAATTTGCTTGTCAATTTGATATATAAAAATCTGGCCCATTTGATGTAAAAATGTTCACTAAGTTGCCGGGAAACTATGGTTTGATTCTCGGTTGAGTCATACAAAAGACTTAAAAAATACTTCCTTGCTAAGCTCTTATCATTATAATAGAAGGATCAAGGATAAGTTGAATAATCTTGAGAAAATAGTTGCGTCCTCCCCTATATCCTGGTGTAGCAGCTAATGAAAAGGGAACAGTTTTTACCTTTTATTGTTTTTAACAACACGTTGCAATGATTCGCCAATAGAACTAATGTGCCATGATGAAATATTGATTTTATAAAAAGAAGGATGTTACCGATGACAAAAATTCAGAAAGCAACTGACTTTATTAGATGAGGATGAAGATATCAGATTAGTTAAATTTTTGACAATTCTAACAATAATTCTATTTCATGCCAGTCGATAGTTACATCACTCAGTAATGTACGTGTTGAGACATAATTTTTTTCTGTCTTTCGAAGATCTTTCAGAAAGCATCAATAAGCTAATGTTTTAGTTGTTCTGCAAGAACAAGCATTTCTACAAGATAAACAGATCAAATAACACCATTGTTGAATGTGTTGTTTTTAAGTTGTTGTTTCTACCTAATGAAAGGCTGTAATGAGGAGGTGAGAGGAGAGGAAGAAGAGGAAAAGAGAAGATTATGGAAATAAAGGAGAGTAGGAAGAGAAAAAGAAAGTGAAATGAGAAGAGGTAGAGAGTGAGAAGGACGAGGAAGAAGAAAAGGATGAGGAGAAAGAAAAAAATGATGACGAGTAGGAGGAGGAGGAGGAGGAGGTGAAATGAGTAAAAGCAGAGGGCGAGAAAGATGAGGAGGAAGAAGAAGTAGATGAGAAAGGTGGAAGAGAAAAAGAATGAGGAGGAAGTGAAGAAGATGAGGAGGAGGAGGAAGAAGAGGATGAGAAGGGTGTGGAAGAAGAAGAATGAGGGGAGGGAAGGAGGAGAAGAATAAGGATGTGAAATGAGAAGAGGAAGAGGCCAAGATTGATGAAGAAGAAGGAAAAGAAGAAGAGGATGCATAGATATCAATTACGAAATCTCATTCACAAGACTGGCCGCTGTAAGAAAAATCGAGCAAAATACAAAGGAATCTTATTTAATTATATGATTAACGTGATTCCATTTTTTTTTTTTGCTGACCATAATTTAATGTTATTATCCCAATTTTCTTTTGCCGCCTTGTACAACACAAACAATTTCTGTGCAGTGGTTTCCAAAGATTTTGCTCTCTCCATATAAACATTTTCTTTTCTTGAGAGGACTAAATAGCAGATAATATAACAAAGACTTTCAGGATTTAATGAAACAAAATGGAAAATAAAAATGTGCCGAATAAAATTTTGAATTCAACAATATTTATAGAAAATTTCATCATACGCATTGAAAATATTTGAATAAAAAGTAACGATAAATTCATTGTAACGAAAACTTTATTCACATAGATAATTTTTGGTTAAAAAGCTGACATTCTTTTTGAAAGTAGATATACTATCTATAGATATAATGCAAAGCTGTATGTGTGGGTGTATGTGTCACAGCATCATAGTTAACCGGTTGATCTAAGAATCAAACTATTCGCATATTTGAAATCAGCACCATTTGATCTGACGTCTTTATCGATATCAGAAGTTTTTGAACCGTTTTTAAAATTCATTATCCAAAATTAAAAGTGCATAAAACTTACATTAGAAACACATACTGCATCATTTTTTTTTTTACTAATGAGTAACTGCCTATCAGGATAAGAGTTAAAGAGATCGTCGGTTGGAAGGAGAATGACTCACCAAAACTTTGTTTACATTAGACTTGAAGACGATCGTGTTGTAGTCGGCAGAGAATCAGCTTTCTGATATTTTGCTCCACAAATTGGATACTCTAGAAAAAAAACTTTGCTCATGGAAGTTTTGTTTGGTTTTTGATATAGAGAAGAAGAAAGGAAGTTATTTGCTGAGGTTGTAGTCAGACAGGTTCTTGCTGTGCGTTATACATGAATTAGAGCTCACTCGAGCACATACCATTATCATAACAATATAGTAGAGAGAAACTAGCAACACCTCTTCTGTCTGTAGAGAAGTGAAGAGATCACCCCGCCACCTCTCTCACTAGATTACAAAGTCGGTTTTATACTTTTAGCATTCCCTTTTCGCCAACAGAACAACTACTATTTATTTCGGAAGAGAAAGCATTTATCCTTTTCTTTATAATTTTTAATTAAAAATGAATAAAAAATATTTCATATATATGAACTAATATATTTTTTATTTTAATAAAAAAATTTCATTTTATATTCATGCTTCTTTTTTGTTTTAAACTATTTTAGATTTTTTGTAGAAATGTGCAAAATATTTTTATGCCGATCTCATGGGTCAAAAATGCAACATATTTTCGTCCTTGTGAATTGATTTAACTTTAAAGTCCGTTCTTCCTCTTATCGATAACCTAATTTTATCTCGATACCATATCTGCTACATAATAAAATAATCTCGATTTTAGTTCCAGTATTTTATGCCATCGTGGGTTCAAATCTCACACTTTCTTTGCTATAACCTTCCAGTTATTTCATAGTTGGTATTAATAAAAATCGTAAGGTTTATTTATTTCATAAAATAAATGGATGCAAAATATTTAATAGTTGTTTCTTGTCTCTAAAATCTAAGTTGAGAAACCCAGCATAGAATATCTTTTGCAGTCAATTTTTTACTCCTTTCAGCATCAAAGCCACTTATGCTATCAGCAACAAATTTTGCTAAAACTATAAATTAGTAACACTTCATATATATATATATATATATATATATATATATATATATATATATATATATATATATATATATATATTTGTGTATTGCTGATAAATAACTGTTAAAATAAAATTCATATTTTTATTCCAATAAGATCTGACGTGCTATCAAATGCGTAATACCGTAAAACTTTTAATTTTCTAGGCTCATTTCAATGACAGGGCTCTACCTTTCTGTTGTACAATAATGTTTACAAACAAAATAACCCACTTTTCAAACGACTATATTTTTTTCTAATCATTATACGACCTTTCACTTTCATTTTCATTAGTATATTTTTATTATTTTTTGTGATTGTTGAAATAATAAAACACTATCGTTGAAATGCAACTACACTACCATTATTTTCTTTTTCATACATAATTCCCATAACATAACTCGACTTTATTTCACTTGCACAACTCGATGGATAATTTATTTAACTTTATTATGAACTCAACGAAAACATGGATTATCTAGTACTCATATTTTTCACAGTAATTCACTGCATGAAAGGACACACTTCTTATACACTCAACATATTAGCACTTATGGCAAATTCCTTCGCATACATACGTTCCAACAGACCTTAGATCTTATCATATAGATTGAATTGAGAATAGAAAATGAGGACATGACCAAAACTCGTAAGTTATTGAAAACTTTTTCTTGGTGTGTGTGTGTATGAGGAGGAATCTTTCTTCCTTATCGTTAAATAACCAATGTTTGATTTAAACTTTGAAGCCCTTTCTTCATTCTATCGATGACCTAATTTTTCTTTGATACCATATCTACTATATAATAAAATGATCTCGATTTTTCCGTCATCTATAGTTTCAATAGGAAAATAATCATACACTTCCTAAATAAATATTTTACACTCACTACTTACAAAATTTCCTTAAGCATGTTTCAATAAAATATACGCAAATTTAATTCCTGTTTATAAATTATTACATTTATTCCGAACAAACTGCCTCTCTCGAATACGTATCCCTATAGAGAAGGTAACAAGAGCTTTACTCTCTATCCATTAAGTCTTCTCACTCCTCTTACATCACCATATTATTTCATTAACAGTATAATTATTTTAAGCCACCGTTTATTAGTTCATTTTTCACTCATACATTATATTAAATGAAATAAATAAATAAAATGAATAAATAAAATGAATAAATAAAATAAATAAATAATAATAATAATAGCAGCAGCTTCCTCACTTTCACTTATATTCTAAAATAGCGTTGGGAATGTATTTGAAGAATAAGTGAATATCAAAATGCTTGATTTTCAGGACTGTCCCCTGCCTATTAATAATACATTTAATAATTCTTCACAATGCTTGTTTGTTCCTAATAATGTTTTGAGAGAGAGAGAGAGAGAGAGAGAGAGAGAGAGAGAGAGAGAGAGAGAGAGAGAGAGAGAGAGACACTATTTTATCGTTTAGCGTAGAAATTACCCAGTGAGAATAAAAATTATTCTACCTGAATAAATTGTATTTGCTAAACAAATAATTAACTGGCGTTTTAAGTTAAATATTCTTTAATACTTTGCTTTTATTACTTCTATCTGCGTAAAACTATGTGAAACAATAAAACCTTATATGTCTACCTATCAAGCGTGTCATGGGATTCTTTTATGTTTATTTTTTTTATTTAGCTATACCATTTCATAGTGTTTTATGTTTTTTCAATCTGGCTATAAGCAAATAGACATATTACAGATCAACCAATGAAAAAAGGAAAACATATCTCTTCTTAATAGATATTATTCGCTTTTTACTTAAATAACACTAATTTAATAAAGGTTTCAGTATACACGGGAAACATTGAAATTTAAATAACTGCTATTGAGAATAGGGAATGATGACATTTCGATTTATCGAAATTTCGGGCAATACCGAATCGGGTCAGCTACTCAAATAATATAAGAATGTTCTCAGTCATTTATTTTAATATCTATTCAAATAATGTTGCCTGCTTTGTATAAAAAGACACAAAAATCTGTATATCATGATTGTAACTTCGTTTATATGCGCGTTGTCAGGTTCTACGTCCATTTTATAAAATGAGATAATCTGATCGTCAAAGATGATTATCTGGTGCCACTATCCGCCAAAAAATGACGATTTTATCAGTTTAAAAATGAGTAGTTCTAAAATAGAATATGACATGATAAACAGAATTCTGTCATCACCGGCTTAAAATTTACATTGGTTTTATTTATTTAAAAGATATTTAAAAAAACAACCATAGTCAATGATGACCTGAATGCTAGCTTTCCATTAACTACTTACACCGAGGTGTATAAAGCGGCGCCATTCTTTTCCCAGAATTACTTCACTTTCCCTCGATCCTCATCTTATAATGCTGAATGTCTAGCAATGGGAATCCACTATTATTTTTTTTTTTAATTTTTGGTATATCTTTTTAAAATTTAACCTTTCTATTCCTAGTACATTACCGAACATGCTAACTATCTTGCCATATATATATTTTCCTGGCAATTATTTTTATTGTTGCAATATAAATATAAAAATTAATTAAAAAGTTAAAATTTTCGTTATATTTATTAAAAAAAATAACTGATGGTTATTTTATCATAAGAAGATAAAATAAATGGTAGCTAAGCAACCATGGAATTTCCACAGGGTCTTGCTAGTATGGGAATTATTTCGAGTAATCATATTTCCATTTTGAGGACAAAGTTACACAACTGTCAACAGTTTTCATAAACGTATATTTCTAACACCTGATGACAAGTGGTATAACGAGGTGTTAAAAATATTGTTTAAAAATGTTTATGAAATAATCCTTCCTTTTCTCCTACCGCACAAAAAGAAAAACCAATTAAAAAATAAAAAGTGTTTGTTTGAAATGTTTTGAATTTAGCATGAATAAATAAAGCAGAGATTTTTATGTGTGTTTAAAAAAAAGAAAGAAAAATAAATAAATATACAGCATGCACAGAAAATACCAAGAACTATTTAATCTTTTGGTACTCCTGTAGTTTTCGGTCTGTGCTGAAGTCACCTTATTCCGGCAGACAAAAATTAAGGAAAAAAAATCTCATTCCGTACCGACGTCCAATCGCTGCATTTGGCATTTGTGCACCGCTAATTATACTTATCTTTTGGTGCAATTCTTTTTAACTTGCATATATAGGCACATGTTCTCCAACTTTTCTTTTGGCCTATAAGTCTCCTTTTCTGGCAAAAGTCAATAATTCCTTCAAGAAACTAAAGTGTCAGTCCTAACTCAATGCAATTCATGATCGCTTTAATCAATTTTCTTAACTTTTTGAATTTGAAGGAATATTTAATTCGCCATTGCCAGTTGTCACCTGCTGTAATCTGATTACTTAAATAAGTTTGCCATAGAGGTTTTTTTTTTTTTTTTTTTTTTTTTACCTTTGCATAGATCTAAAATGGTTCGAACGTTTTAAATTAAAAATTAAAAAATATAAAATAAAACAAATTCTTCATATTATTTGGATTCTTCGTACTACTGTTTTCGATTTCCGTCGATGTAACCTCGGACCTTCTTTAAAAGTATCTTATTAAACCCAAGAATGTCAAACTTGGGAATCTGCATAGAATTTTGAATCAAATCCTTTATCCACAGGAGTAGCACGCTCTCATTCCGTTATTCATGACTGGGTGGAAGTACTAAATAATTTGCAGTTATATTTTGAGTACCACCTACAAGCTCTGGAAAAGTATCACTTACAAATGAATTTTACCAAGTACTTTATCCACTACGTTACGGACAATTCTAGTATAAATTTTAGGAACCTTAAACTATTTTTCTTTTTAGATGTACATTCTTACTACTTATCACTATACATCACTATTTATTATTACATATTATTACTATATATATATATATATATATATATATATATATATATATATATATATATATATATATATATAACTTTTGACATTGATAAGAACATCAGATCGAAATTGCTGATTTTGAACCTGTTGTTAGTTTTGCTATTCGATCAACCATTTAACTGTGATGTTACGATATACATACAAGTAATTTTATTTTATATGAATAGATTATTGACTAACTGTACCTATCCGGCGTGTCTGGGAGATTTTACTTTCATTTTTGTTTTGCCTCTTTTTACTATGCCTTTTGTTTTGTTGTTTTTGTTCATTTGTTTTTTACCAAATTATTATTTCTTTTTTTTTAAATAGGATTTTAAAAGTTAAATTTAATTTGTGTATTAATTTTTTGTGGATTGTTGTCCTTATCTTCATAGTTGTTGTTTCACCACATTTTGGTCAACTCCCCCTCTGGCTTTCTTCAGGTAATTAACCATAATTGAATAAGAATCTTGTAACAGGCCCTGTGGCACAATGGACAGAGATGTTGAGTCTCTACGGTTCCAGGTGAGCATTGTCTGAAGATAGCGGTTTCAATCCTACCCAAGCAGATCAGATCAAATCGTTACAAAGCTATATCTAATTTTGTTGTTTTAATTTCTATTCATGAAATTATTGGATAGAAATACCTCTGAAAACTTTCAATCTTGGAATAGATGAGGATTTGCTAAGAATTTTAAACTCAGAAATGATTTTCATTCAAGAATTGAAATACAAATTCCTTAAAATTTCAAAAAGTCACAAAGTAGGTGATTTTTGTTGTTGCTGTTGTTGTTTGTTTTTCAACTATTAACGAAAGATTAAAATGAGTGGTTTATTTGCAAAGAAACTTAAAATCATTCTGGTGGATTTAATTTTGTGATAATTTATTTAACTAGAATCTGAAAAATTCACTTTAATATAAGTTACTGCATTGTTAATTTTAGTAAATATTCGATTAAAATAAATAAATAAATATTAAATTAAAAGTTAAAATATTAAGTAAATAATGAAAATTTAAAAAATTGACTTCCAAACTAACCTATCTCTGGACAGATTTTTATTTATCTGCCTTTCTCTCAAATCTACCTTCTCACCCCCCTTTAATGTTTTTCTTGCACTTCCCTTTTCATCTGTTCTACATCTACTAACCTAAGCAATATTACCCATCCTTTTAATGTGACTAACCCAACAACGTCTTCTGTTCTGCACACATCTCCCTATACTGTTCAGATTTAATCTTCCTATGAGATTATCTGTTTTTAAGATCCACACATCTATCACATCATTTCTCTCCATGCAAGACATGCCATCAATCCTTACTTATCAGATTTCACTTCCATAAATCATCATGCCTAATAGATTAATCGCCTGATCGACAGCAGTAATGCTCTTCTAGTTAGTAATGGCAAATAAATTCATAAATAACACTAATCTTAAATTGAATGTATTTTTATGATTGAATAAATTATGAGATTTTTTTTTATGATATACAATGACTTTGATACAAAGTTTAATGCATGATTTTGAGTGACATATCTTTATATTACATTTTGGTGGCATTTAATCAAGTAAATTAACATTATAAATAATTAAAACCGATGCAAATATCAACAAGAATATCCCCCCCCCCAAAAAAAAACATTGCATATTTATTTGTGATAATGTCAGGCATGGATTGAAAGTAGTCGTGAATAAAACCTATTTGGAAACCTTGAAGATGAGGATTGATAATTCGGATTATTTGGACTACTATTCTCATCATGGTTACAATATTTTCAAGGTTTCAGTGTTTCGGCAGATGTAACCTCCAACCTTCTTCAGATGTATCTTTTGGAACTTAAGAACTTTCTAGGCCTATATTCTAATTACTTATTATCATTATTATAATTTCTAATTCTATGATTATCTTCTTTTAATGTGTAAACACAACAAACTTTCAACGTTAATCTAGAAGAGTGCATGCTTGGCCTAATGGATAGCATCATAGATTATGAAATCGTCTATGCTGAGTTCACATACTATCAGATAATTGCAGTTATTTACACACTAATACTATTTCTTCCCTATTCTGTCATGGTGCAATACACACACTGGGAAGGTTTAGCCAACTTCAAAAGATGAAGATTTGAAAGAATACCAGTCCTTATTCACATGTTTTGATTTTAACAATGTTAGTCATTGCAGTTTTTTGCTCAGAGGCATCGCCACCCTCATACATATAGCACATGATATTCTCAAATGGTCACCAATCTGGTACTGACCAGGTTCACAATTGCTTTACTTCGAGGATCTAACAAGAACTGCCATAATAATAACCGACATTTCATCACCTGACAGTTAATCATCCGAGTAGTAATCATGGACATATAATCACGTGTTACATCACGTGGACACTTAATCACTCAACACATAGACAATTAATCACCTCCACAGGAAAAAATAAATTATTCATGTAAAAAATGTGATTTATCAAAAAAATAAATTATTCATGTAAAAAATGTGATTTATCTTTTTATTACGTTAAATTTTTAGCCCCTTTGACAATTTTGGTGTTATTTTTATGAGATTAAAATCTATAGGGTAAAACTATCCCCTCCGTCAATCATGCAAGTGTTAGAGGGAAGGCTATCTGTTCGCTTAAAGTAAATATCAGCAACTTTTTTAAAAAACATTTTAACAAATAAACATTTATTTTAATTAATTTATTTTTCATTTAAAAATGTAAACACACTTCTGCAAATAGTTTCATTTTCTTTTTTCTTACTTAATGTTAACAAACAATACTAAACTTAAAAAAAAAACAAGACAGAATATTATAAAAGAAACTTTTTCAGTACAGATTATGAAGAATCATCTTAAAGGATTCCAAAAATTAGACAAATATAATGTGGTGATGGTGAAAAAGTACTACCCTTCAAGTGCTTTCGGAAATTTACAAGTGATTAAATGTTTCGATGTGATGTGATGCCGGGTAATGAAAAGACCTTACACCAAAAAAAAAAAAAAATAGTAGAAAATGCTGGAAAAAAAAATTGATTTCATGGTTTTAACATTAGGTAGAGGCAAGCACCCACATTAAACAAACCAACAAGGGTCGATTTAACTCAATTAAATTCTAGTAAAACAGTATATCGTATTATTAAAATTAAACTAATAATAATATAATTGGAATCCTACAGTTAGTAAATAAAGTGCTTTTACTATGGAAAATAGCATAACTAAAGAGATGGATTATTGATAATAAATAAAGGTTGTTTCCTCCTTCGATCACTACTACTTGAATAATATAAATAAAGATCACCAAATATTCATTGATTTTGAGCGAAAATTAATGGATTTAATATTTGATTTTTAATAATTGCAAAGTTTTATTCATTTGTGGGACATTTTAGGTCCATGAGTGGAAGTTAGGTAGGAAAGATATCCATTATTTTCTTGGATGCAAAAGTAATTGAATCAAGTAAAAGCTATAGATTTTCGTGGATTTTTTTAACAACATTATTAAGACTAATTCTTATAATTGCAAAAATATGCACATGTTTGCAATTTTTATTTTGGGGCAGATGGAATACGTTTTCAGTATTTTAAGTGGAAGAAGAAATAGAAATCAAAACAAAAAAGAAAAAAAAAAGAGAGAGAGAAGAAAAGTGGAGCCAATTTAGCTCCGTTGGGGACAAATGTGTTTTCTCAAAAAAATCTGTCTACATCAGTTCTTTGGGCCCTTAACTAAGATATAAGTTAGCTTTACAAATACAAAGTATTGGAATAATATGAGGATTAGTTTGTCATCACCAATTAATTATGAGCCATTTTTAATGACAATTTTCAATTACCATAATCTCTTTTTGACATATGTGGAAAATGTCCTTTTGAAAGCAATCTATAAAGCATCTCACACTCTCTTTCTCACACACATACACTATAAATATATATTGCTAAACCAAGCTGAACTCCAAACAATCAATAATTGCCAAAGTCAATTTATATATAGTATTGTTGAATAGCACAGAGTGTTTTCGCTTAATGAGCTTTTTTTTTTGTAAATTTAAAATTTTTATAATCGTCGTTTTTATTTCTTGGTTGAATCTGTGCAAGTTCCATAGTCGTCTTCGTCCATCTTTTTTTTCTTTTGGTTGTTTTTTGCAAGTACTTTCAAAACTGAATTTCATCAGTTGTCTTCAGGTAGTTTTTGATTACTGTTTCGTTTAAAATCTGTTAGTTCAAGAAATTTAAATATAATTTTAACTGAAGCATTTAAAAACAAATTAAATTAAGATTTTAAATTAAACAGTAATCAAAAACTGCCAGAAGACGACTGATGAAACTCAGTTGAAAGTACTTGCAAAAACCAAACAAAAGAAAAAACAGATGGACGAAGACGACTATGGAACTTTTTTGCACAAATTCGACTGAGAAATAAGAACGACGATTTGAAAAATTTTAAAATGACAAAAAAAGTTCATTAAGCAAAAATAATGCTTGTCTGAATATATATATATATATATATATATATATATATATATATATATATATATATATATATATATATATATATATATATATGTCAATAATATTTTTAAAACAAATCTTGATAATTATCTATCTATATATATATATATATAAATAATTATTTTTAAACCTACAAATATGCATATTGAACTTATGTTCTCAGTAATGTAGGAAGGGATAATTACTGCTGGTCGAGAAATTCGAACCTAATCACAAAGCCACCCTTGACTTCATAGGCTATTTTACCACCAGACCACCGGCAATTAATACAAGAACTGAAGAGAATTCTGTGCTCATAAATACCGAGTCGGTGGGCATACATAGTAAACAGTCAGAGAGTTTTTAATGATAGGAAGTCAGAATGTTGCATTTGTGCTAAAGTTGACTGCATTTTCTTAAGTTTCTAAACAGTGCTCAACTTGTATTTCTTAGAATACTCACTCATTATTCCTTAAGTGGAAATATTTTACTGATTGGAAATAATTTTTTTACAATTTTGCCTCGGAAGAAAAGTTTAAAATAAGATTTGCAATATGAAATCAAGTAATAAATAAATGTAAGTCGGTAATTCATACAGGAAGTTGTAAAACAGCTTTAACGAATCGAATGGAAACGAATTCGTTGATTTTAAATCTTAAACTTGTCAAATAAAGATAATTATTGAAATGTTTAAACTTTTAAAAATTCATTCTTCACTTTGTTTAGTTTTATTTTCGTTTTATCAAACAAAGATAATCTATTTTTATATGAAAATCTTTTTGAATTTTACAAACATTTTGGCTGAACATTTACAGACGTATCAGATAAAGTTTCCACAAGCCAAGTTCTTAGTATCAAGAAGGTCTCGTCTCTGCCTTCATACTAAAATCTTTGATTTTGGTTCTTTAACTAAAAATATTATTCCCCTAATTGAAAAAAAAAAAAAAAAAAAAAAAAAGACATCAAATTTGGAAAATTATTTCATTTTAATAAAGTTTTTAATATTTATAAATTAATAAATGAATATCAATATCAATATAAATAATTAATAATTATTTTTTAAATATTTATAAACTAAGTCATCTAAATTACTCCTCCATCGCTTTATTTTAAGTCAAGGACGAAATACTTTTTAAATCTATAGTCGAAACTTGGTGATCATCTTTACAAACACCCTGACGGTTTTATTAAAAAAAAAAAAAAAAATGCTTATAATCAAGATTGTTTGCTCTTTTTGACTTCCGGCTCCTGCTGTCCATTTAGTTGGAGAGGGTCAATTAGAAAAGAAAGCTATTCATAAGATGAAGAAAGCAGAGGGGGGGGGCGATCACGTTATCTGAGAGGAAGATAATAATAAATCATAAGGGGCCATATCTTGCTTGTCACAGTTTGCAAAGAGCAGACAATCTTGATTATCTATATCAGAGAACGTGTGTGTGTGTGTGTGTGTGTGTGTGTGTGTGTGTGTGTGTACATTTCCCTATGCAATAACTCTGTCAATTTTAAGTCTACATACTCGAAATTTGATATACAGGGTACTAAGATTTGGGAAAATCTTTATAATCCGTTTTCCACCAGAAATGTGGCTGTTAAAGAGTCAAATTTCAACGATTTGACTTTTGAGAACTCCACCAAATTCCTCCGATAATTTTGGGTATAAACACTTGAAATTTTAGATATCGGTTCCTTGGACATGGATCTAACTTAATAACTTGATTTGAGCCCAAAACAATAAATGTTAAGGGGTCATAATAGGGGTCAAAGTTTTAAAAAATTTGATCTCTGCGGTCTCTACCAAATTACTCAGAAAATTTCTGGTCTAAACATTTGAAATTTTACATAAAGGGTATTCAGTGATAGGGCAAGCTTTTTAATCGGTTTGGGTCGAAAATTTGAGCTACCAATATATAAATGTAAGTATGTATGTTTGCATGTCTGCCTAAAACTTTCGACATAGGCGGCGAATTTTCACACAGTTAGTATCGTTTTGAAGCTGGACCCTTCAGACGATAAATACCGAAAAATTGGCTAAAAACAATAATTTCTTCCCCCTCAACTGGGCACTTTTCAACAGGGAGGGGTCGCTTTTTTCGCCGATATTTTCGAAAGTCATCCCCTCTTTTCGATTGTCTAGCCTTAATTTAAACCTACGCCACTTCCGGTTTGGCTGTGGTCATAACAGCAAAGATGTCGTGTTTTTTCCTGTTCTTTTCCTTCTTCACGGTACGAGTTCGAGCCTTCCTTCCTACTACCACTTTTTTTTTTTTTTTTTGCTCAACACACCTCCAAACACCCGGGCAACGCCAGGCTGACATGCTAGTAACTAAATATTTTTAAGGCAGCTCTTAGTAAAAAGTGATACTAAAAATTAAAATTGGAATATAAAAAAGAAAATTAAATATCCTGAGTTGCTTTTAATATTTTTTCATTTCTACCTTTCATGGTGTTATTTGTAAAGTTGGTTACTGAGCTTCGATTATGGCTACAATAAGATGTATTTCTTTTGTGAAATGATGAGGAAAGGACAATTTAATCTAAGTGATCTAATATAAATCTATCTACAAGTTGTTGCTTTTTTTAATTCAATAAAAACTAATTAGTAATTAACATTAATTAATTCATTTAGATTATTCGGATTACTGTTCTCATCTTGAGTGTTATCCTGATAAAGTTTGGGTTGATGTAACCTCCAACCTTCTTCAGGTGTATCTTATTGAACTCGTGAATCTTTCTGATGAATCTGTACAGAATTTCAAACGCAAACCTTTATTTAATCCTCGCGGATAACATGCTCTCATTCCATCAGCCATAATCGGATAGCAATCCTAAGTAATTCGCAATTGTATTCTTAATATCGCCTTGGCTGATAGAACAAGAGTATACTACTCCTGTGGATTACATAAAGAGTTCTGTTGTTTGAAATTCTGTGCATATTTCTGCATATGTCAAACAGATTTCCAAGTTTGACAGAATGATTTATAAGTTTGATAAACACCTGATAAAGGTCAGAGGTTACATTGACTGAAAACTTGTGCGAATACCACTAAAGATGAGAACAGTAGTCCGAATCATCCAAATTATGAATCCTTATCCAAAACATTCAGAAACATTTATTAATACTGAAAAATTTATTTGGATTATTTGAACTACTATTCTTAGCTTCGATGTTATTATTACAATGTTTTGGCTGATGTGCCTACAACCTTCTTCATGCGCATCTTGTCATCAATTCTACCAAGTTAAGGATATTTCCTTGACAATCAGTTCGAAAGAGTTTTTGATCTGAGATAGGTGACTTCTTTCTGTTGGGCTGAGGTATGGTTCTGTGCAATCCTAGGAGGTTCATCTTCCCAGGCTTTACCATCACTTTGATTCGATTTATTGATAATCATAAGAGGTGCCCCTACTACCGGTAATGCCGGCGGGGTTGCTCAAGCATTTTTTGTAAGCCAGGGTGTCCTTTCTCTGGAACGATAACTTTTTAATCCCTCATGTCACATCTCCCTGCAGTAGGAGGGAGGTAAATACTATCGTCATCTAAAAAAATTCAGATTTTTTTTTTTGTGGATTTCTTTTCTATAAAAGTTATTTATTTCTTGGCTAAAAATAAATCACTTTCACTTTCACTGTCCGTCCGTACTATTAACCAACTGAATGAATGCTTATCATTTGTTTTTATTTGTGTTGAGCAAATTACATCAGTCTAGCGACAACAGATCCATCAGTTCCTTGAGAGATCAGTCACTAAAGTGTAACTAGCCTTACTAGTGACAACAGATCAATAAATGCTTACGCTTTGGTGAATGTAGTTAATCGATGATGTTCTTGTTGTGTAATAAGGGTAAGTACATCAATTATAACCATAACTGATATGACATATATACAAGCATATGTTAGAAAGAACATAAGTATGGGCAGAAGTTTTTATATATATATATATATATATATATATATATATATATATATATATATATATAACACTAGAAGAATACCTGTTCCAAGACAGGCAAAAGTTACTCCCCTCTTTCCCACATAGAACAGTTTTGCAACACTTTTATGCACCCTTTGGAAATATTAAATCAAGATACAATGCTTATATACTTCATGGCTAGAATCCTTATTCAAATTTTGATTTGAGAAAATGTCTCAAATTAAGCTTAAGGGATTTTAAGAAAAAAGAAAAAATTCAAAAGAATCATTTCAATGACTACAATGCAGATCGAAAATATTTCTTTTTACAAATGGAATGGAAATTTGGGGAATATTATATTAATTGATGTATGATATGTTTTGTTTAAATTTTACAAAAAAAAAAAAATAAAATCGGAAACTTCACAAAAGGCTTCTTCTGTCCGCTTTTTAACCTCTTTGTATTAAACTAAATATAGTCGATATTACGACCACTTACGCCTAGCATTTATGTTTCAAAATTCAGAATGATTTTTTTAAACTAGTCTAGGAGTTAATCTTGTACATACAGATATATAAACATAAATACAATACACATACCTAACTTTTTATATATATATAGATATACAACATTTATACTGAATAAACTTGAAATATAGAATTCACGCAGAATAACCTTTAAATAAATAAATATATATATATATATATATATATATATATATAATTTATGGAGACTAAACTTGAAATATAGAATTCATTATGCAGAATAACCTTGAAATATAGAATTTGCAAAAACACAAACTTTGGCTAAAATCAGAAATTTTATTTTTAAGGCATGCTAGGATCAAAGTATAGCATCTGTTCTGTCCTCGGTCAGAGGAGTAGAAATCCTTCTTGACTAGGTTAATTTTTGTTCCATACAGAGTGCTCAATTTTGATGAACTGGATATCCCTCATATAAAAAAAAACAAAATACAAAAAAAAAACAACCGTATGTCTAACTTTGCCTTCATGGGGATGCCTGCAAATAGGGACTCAATATATGTGCAATTTTTATGAAATATTTTAGTGTTTGTTCTGCTACATCTAAAATTTATCCTTTTGGGATTATTTAATGTCAAACACGCAGTACATATTAGCTAAGCTGATACAGCAATTTTTGCATATTGTTGTTGCTAGGTTTTATGACGTGTGTGTGTGTGTGGGGGGGGTTGTATGTATGTGTGTGTGTGGGGGGGGTTGTATGTATGTGTGTGTGTGCTGTTTCACTCAACCTTAAATAGAACTACTTCATGTGTTTTGTCCGACAGTATATATTAAACAGATCAGATAAAAAGAATGCCAACATGTATAGTCTCCATTTATATAAAATTAGTTATGTTCATGTTTGGATGTACAGGATTCACTCCTAAACTAATAAACAGATCATTATGCATTTTTGAACGCAGTTCAAAGGTGTAAAAGTCCAAATTCAGGCTATATTTAATTTGATTTAGTTTTTTAAAAAAAGGGTAAAAAGAGGGTGTAAATCCTTTGTGAAAATTCTGTTGATTTTTGTGAAATGTTAACAATAGCTATAAAACATCAATTAATAAAAAATTCCCCAAACTTCTGTTTCTTTGGATTATTTTGTAACGGTTTTAGGAGACATAATATGGACACAACCTCCAATTTGAAAATTCAAATATTTTAACTTTTCATTGAATTTTATTCATAATCATGAGATACGAATTACACAAAATTCTTTTAATTTCATATACTTATTTAAACAATATAAAGATAAATATTTATATTACATTCTATCCTAATAGGAAATTTGCTCAATATTTAGGACTGAGCTTTGTTATAAAAAATATTGAAATAATAAAAAAAATATAAAGTTCAATATTTTACAAGTTTATTTTATCATCATGTGCTTACATAAGGAATATAATATATTGTGAAAATGACCTGTAATCTATGAATTTTCAAAGAATCACTTTTCTCCTCAGAAGAAAAAAAATTGCTGGATGATCACTTAAGTAATCTTCTGTCTCTTACACTAATTATTTCCGGTCCTTTTGTGGAGGCGATCATCGTCCAACCTGAACATCACTTTAAGCACGCCACTGATAGTAAGAAGAAGGCCTGTTAACTGAAAAATGTCTGCAAGCAATGTAGGTAAGATTTGTCAGACTATCAGTACTATATGACGGCCATTTGAAAAAAAAGCAATAAAACATTTTTAAAAAGAAAAAGGAACACAGTTCGATTAATACTGAAACTGAACTTTATTCAATATAAAATATATTATCTATGTAAAATTAAGTCATTTTAAAGCAATATACAATTTAATACTGATAAAACTGAATTATGAATCTAGGGAACAAACAGTTAAAGAAACATTAAACACAAATATTTTTTAGCCTTCGAAACAAGATCACAGTGTAGTATCTGTTTTGATGCTACACTTTACCTTTTCTGTCCTCGGTCGGTGGAGGAGAAATATTTCATGACAGAGATTATGTTTGTTCCTATCCAGAGTGCCCATTATTGGGAGGTTGGATTTTGCCCACAAGATTATATGTTGAAATATTTAAATAACTATTACTTTAAATACAGAAATTATATTTAAAGTTTTGGTTTTCTGTTTTTCTATGTCAATTTTTCCCCATGTTTTTCATCCACATGTGTAGCGTATTAGTTGTCTCACAGGCCATCATCAGTGATCGCTCACTGGCAGCCTGTGGTATTCCCTGGAGACCAAGTGACAACAAGTCTCCCCATATTTCCAGTGCTATTCACCTCTTGAAGCAAATGATTGCATGTTATCGCAACAGCCGTTGTCACTGATTTCTCGTTAGCATTAACCGTTGGTGTTTCCTGAGGTTTGGGTGACAAAATGCCTCCCCAAGGTACCAGATTTGAACTGCACACTTCCAGTGGAGATTTGGTTAGTACTCTCCCACCTCGGTCTTTCCATCCTCCCTGACACTTCACAACTAGTTGGTGTGGCGCCAGTCGATGTCATCTACATCAGTTTTTTATTATTATTATGATAATAAGGGTGCTTGTGCAGTGTATGCATGTGTATTTTAAATATTATTTTCAAGTTAAATTAAATTTTGGGTTTGTATTACCGTACACATAGATTTGAAAAAGTTGTCAAAAAACAAATATATAACAAATAAATGTTATCAAAGGCAAGATAAGTTACTCTTTTACCTAACTGGATATGTGTTTAAGGGTTTGTATTATTATTATACACAGATTCGAAAAAGTGGTCAAAAATCAAATATATACCAAATAAATGTTATCAAAGGCAAGATAAGTTACTCTTCTACCTATCTGGAAAGGTTTTTAGTGGTTTTATTCACTTTAAAAATGTGTAATCGCTTCGAAAATCATACAATGTTCATATATTTAAAAAGAAAAATGTCGACATGCTCGCTATTGAACTCGATAAGTTTGGGAAAATGAGTTCAAACAAACAAATTATACAAAATACTGTTAGGAACCCACCGAATATATGTCCGCCTATGTCACGGTAACATATATTGAGCGAGTTTCTAACAGTATTTTGAATAATTTTTTTTTGTTTAAACTCGTTTTCCCAAACAAGCATACCGCCATTTGCATTTTTCAAATACATTGGTAAACACTATGTTTTTCGAGTCGAATGAACACTTTACATTAAATAAAAACACTAAAAATTTACCCAGTTTGGTAAAAAAGTAACTTATCTTACCTTTGATAACATTTATTTGTCATATATTTGTTTTTTGACAACTTTCTCGAATCTATGTGTATAGTAAAACAAACCCGTCATGTCAATTATTTACATTTAAAATGTAATAAAAGACAAAAACTTGAAGTTTTAAATATATTTCAAAGAAATAAATTACGCCCGGTGCTAAAATATTGAAAATTCACCGATCGTAAAAAAAAAAAAAAACTGCCGTGAAAAATGCTAACTTTAAAATATTTGGAAATACTCAGTAAAAAGTTTTATTTATTATTAAAAGAACGGACTGAAAAATATTATATAAAAATTGTTTGTTTTGCAGTAAAAAAAAAAAATAAATAAAATGAAATATTCGACTTTCTTCGATAGAAATAAAAGTTCAAAAACTAGTTCACTTACTATATTTTGTTAGATTAAAATCATCCCAATGTGCAATTATAATAATTATTATCCAAATGGAGAATTCTTCTTTCTCTTTAGAACATACATGGACAATCGTTAACACAGCCATATTTTTTATGCCTGTTAGCGTGACCACGCGGTTGAATACCGGAAACTATCTATACCTACAAGTTGATCAGGAAGTGACATTACGCTGTCATGTTCACTGGCCTATTCTTTCGGTGGTTGTGTTTTAACCCTTATTTCTTAGTCTCCTCTCCAGACCTTGACCCAGGTGGTGACCCATTAGTAAAAAAAAAAAAAAGAAGGAAAAGAAAAAGATTTCTATGTAACCAGAGAAATGGAAGAAAAATTCAAACTAAAATAAATAAATAAATAAAACTGTTAAGATTATCACGAATTAGTGGATAAAGAAAAGAGAGTAACAAGTTCTTTTCTGATGCTAAAAGTATGCAGATAAAAGTTAACCTTTAATACTATGTAGGCAAACAAGCAAGACAATCAATATTGACTAATATTTAGATTAATTGATATGACAAACACTGAATGCATAACAAACTTATTTCGTCTAGGCTATGAATAATCACCATAATCATATTCGGTTTTCTGTCTTTCGTTTTACATTTTTTTATGGAAATTGCTCTAGACAAGGTGTGAAGTCACTTGACGTAAGGAGCTAATAAGAACGGAAGATAATTATCCCAAGGACAGGAGATGCTATTGACCTTAATCTTGAAAAGACTAAGACTATAGAGAGAAGGAAAACAGTCAGCAGGAAGCAGTTCTTGGAAAGAAGCAACTGAAATAAGAAGCTGGATTGCAAAGAGGTATTAAAACAGCAAATTGATGGGGAGCATGCTGATATGTGTTGAACAGCTTTTAAAAATTGATTTCCAAACTAACCTATCTTTGGCCAGGTCTTTATTTATCTCTTTTTTTTTTTTTTTTCAAATCTACCATTATTACTTCATCACATGTTTTTCTGGACCTTCTCTGACCAACTTACTCTGCTACCTCAACTGTTCTACATTTGTTAGTGATGAAAGGATTTGAGTGCAACCTTAAGGGTAAGATATTAATAATGATAATAATTTTTAACTTTCACTCGTTACATACAAATCTTATACAGTTGTATAGCTCTTTTCTTTCAATTCATTTTATTTCCTCATCTTAAAGACACGCTCAGATCTGATAACCCCAGAGAAAGATTAATAAGTTCTTGGATTAGTAAATCTGTTAGGTTTTCGCTTAGCGATGGGTGTATAAATCCTTTATACATTTGTGTCCTCATATTATTTGGATTCTTAAGACTACTGTTCTCATCTTAAGTGTTGTTCCCACATCTCGGTCAATGTAACCTCCGACCTTCTTCAAGTACATCTTGTCAAACTCTGGAATTTGCACAGAATTTCGGACGGAATCCTTTATTTAATCCATGGGATTAGCATACTCTCATTCCGTCAGACACGAGTGATTAGAAGTCCTTAGTAATTCACAATTGCATTTTGAATGTGACCTGCACTGAGAATTGAACCTTTAACCTCCAGAAGAGTGTAACTTACAATTGAATTTTACCAAGTATTTTATCCAATTTCATGTAATTACTTACATCGACGAAAACGTTGTTAAAATAACACTCAAGATGAGTGAAAGTTAAAAATTATTATTATTAGTGGCAAATATTTTTTAAAGGAATTAAATGAAAAATAAATAAATTAATTAATAAAAAAGAAAAGAAAAAGTAAAAAACGAAAGAAAAAAAATTAAATTAATAACAAAAAACAAATCAACAAAAAAAGAAACAATTAAGAATATCTTGAATGAGAAAAAGAGAGCAAAAAAGTTCTTTCTATTCTGATGTCTAAAGTATGCAGATAAAAGTTAACCTTTGCGGCTATGTGAGCATGCAAGCGGAACCTTCACTCCCCATTCTTGTGCGTGTGGATAATGGTTTACATCGGCTGATGGCATGATAATCTCTTTTGCAGAAATACACAAACTACAAAGGTAGGATTTACAATTTACAGACTCCGCTTTATAGAAAAAGTCTACGTGATGGAACGAGTACGGCTTAGTTTCTTATCTGACCTTTTCGTTTCATTCACAACTAAAAGAAAATCTTACTCTTAAATATGGTCTGTTTTTGCTTTTATTTATTCAATGTGTACATGTCATGAATAAAAAAGAAAAAAAATGAAGAGTGTGAAACAAAATGTTTTTTTGTAATCATTATTTTTGGCGACATATCATTTTTTTTAAATTAACGAGTTAACAATTAATCAAAAACAATTTATTTTGCTTTATCTGCTCATTTGTAACCTATTTACTTTAAAAAGATTTAATATTTTAAAAAAGTGTAAAGAAATTTACTTTGCCGTAAATAGTGACTGACAGTAAAATAATCCGTGTTCAGCTATTTTGATTATTTGATTGTTTTACTCACTATTCATGGTAAAATTGGTTTAAACTTTTAAATATATTTTTAAAGTAAACTAATAGATAAACTAAAATAAACTGTTTTTGACTAATTTTCCTATTGTATTTTTTTTTTAAATAATATTATATATATATATATATATATATATATATATATATATATATATATATATATATATATAATATTTGTCGCTAATGAAAATATATTTATATAAACAATATGCTGTTTTAGAATTTGGAGATGAGGGTTGAAAATTTGAATTATTCAGACTACTATTCTCATTTTGGTTGCTATTTTTAAATTTTCACCAATGTCCTATCATATAATCGTTAAAGGTGTTGATGAACAATTAGTTCTAAGTGCCCTTTGAAGGTTAAAGATTTTATCATTACTACACGCGATAATAATTGAGAATAACATTTATATAATTATACGCTAAAGCATTTTCTTCATGTTCGTATGTACGTTATCTCCCTCCACCCATTTATTAAAAGATCATCAAAAATGCAATGCAGAGAAGTAATTTTGTTAAATTTAATCTGATATTGCTGTTGTGTTGAACGTCAAACTCAAACTAAAATAAACACTTTTAGCCTAAGGGCTACGATGAAAATGCAACATTTGTTCTACTCAAAGATGGTACAATAATGTCACATTTGTGCTAGACATCCACAGATTGAAAACAGTTCACAAACTCCAAGTTTTTTTTAGACCCCCCCTCCCTATAATCAGATATATTCTGAAATTATAATAACCAGTATTCTTAGACAAGTATGTTTCAATTTGAACACAGGTAGTACCATAATGTTGCAGGGTGTTCATTCGTGCCGGACACCTATATAATAAAAATATTTTCAAGCACACCAGCAATATATAACACGTGAATACTTTTACTAGGTCATGGCTGAAGGATTTAGAAGAATATTAGTGGGGGATGCCCTTTTCTCTACCCTGCAACCTCTCTCCCACAGAAGAGACGTTGCGAGCCTATCCTTGTTTTATCGTTATTTCCATGGCAGGTGCTCGTCTGAACTCCAATCTCTGGTCCCCCCTCGCCAATCTTTCACGAAAAACACCCGTCTAGTTGAATCCACCGTGAAAAATTTCCCCCACTCTTTATCTGTGCCTAAATCAAAACGTGGATTCCATGAACAAAGCTTCTTTCTTAGAACTGCACGCCTGTGGAACTCTGTTCTGTCTGCCTGCTTCCCACCTGACTACAACTTGGATGTGTTCAAGTCCAACGTTAACAAATTCCCAATGAACCGCCCCCTTAAGTAAACACTTCATCAAATCTCCACACTAACTTGATGTACTTGCAATAACCCTTATCCCTGAGTGGCTTCCGGGCCTTGATAAGTGGTGACCACTGTGTATATATATACCACTGTAGATTAAACAAAGGATTCAGTTTGAAATTCAGTAAATAAACGTTCATTAATTAAAAAAAAAGATCATAAACATTTTTTATTTTCTCTTTCAGAGAATGAGATGGTTGGGTTGCATGATAGCCAATCAGCCTCCAGGACACATTAACTTGAACTGACCCTTAAATGACTAGTTCGAGACCCTGTGGAATATCAGTCTCAGAGAGTTTCCTAGAAGCAACAAAGAACTTCTTTCCCTTCCCTCTCCTGTCCTTATCCATTGGACACCTGGGCACCAACTCTCTTCACTTAAAGATAATCTACTCCTACTTTTTTGGCAGCTTTCTAACTTTCTCACTGTATTACTCCTCTTTTCACACTATCCTAACTTTCACCAACCTACACCCAAATGGGGAGATCATTTACATAAAAAAAAAATTTTCATTGTAAGGTTTCTGAATTTTGAAATAAGGATGGATATGTATTATTTTGATGGTTCAGCTAACTGTTCTGATTTCACAACGTTTCGGCCGATGTAACCTTCGACCTTCTTCAGATGTATTTGACAATGGCTCTTATTAGTGAATGGTGGAAAGAATATGTTGTTCATTTTTCCCCCAACGAGTCATAGTCGTTAGAATTCAAAATGCGTGATGTGTTTAAGAAATGAATAGATCGTGGAATCGTTTCAATTTTTGTATTAATTTGGGTGCGCAATAAACAGAACAATCTGAAATATATATTATCAATCCTCATTTTACAAAGTCTGAAATATTATATCAAATCGGCACGGATCCAATCGAAGGTTACATCAACCTTTCGTTGTTGTTCTTTAAAAGTACTTTGTTTTCCTTTCGTTTGACGTTCATGTTATGATAAAAATATACAAGTTTATCTTATCCATGCTAAGGTAGATTCTTAAAAATAACTGCTAAAATTATTAGACCATCAAATTTAAGTACATATGCAACATCAACATACACAAATTATTGTCAACAATCATATGTAAGCATATAAAAAAAAACATCACCATCCTCCACTCCATAATAAAGACCAATGTGTGTTTATTCATATATAAATAAATATCAATCTATCTCATCACACAAAAGTTAGCAAATAGAAAAACAACGTGTCTTTTCCTAGCTTCCAGACTAAACTATTTAAAGTGGCAGAGGAAAGTGAGAAAGCAAATAGCAAATCAGACAACCCACATCGCCTGAAATGAATTCAGAAAGAAATCTTCCATTCTTATAAAAAGTGAATGAGAGGTGACTTTTTTTTTGTTACCCTTATGTCATCAAAATTTTTTATAAGAATTTATATATGAAAAATTAAATTACTGACTCGATTATATGATTTTATACAAACATAATGTGCAAACACAGACTAAGCAATTTTTCTCGCCATTTTGAACGAAGGAGATATACTAGTAACTAAATAATACAACTAAAAAGGACATATCAGTCAAAAAAAAAAAAAAACGAAAATGGAATTTTTAAGGTTAAGAAGTCAATTCAACTCAGAATTATTTTTTGATTAAATAATTTATTTAAAATCAACTTAGTTTTGACAATGCCTCAAGATAACATTATATCACAAAACTTAAGTTAACTTTAAATAAATAAATACTTATTAAAAAATAATTCTGCGTTACAAATTCAAATTGAAATTTATACAACGCCTACATCGAAGAAAAACTCTCTAAATAAAATATTAATATAAACGTTGATGTGGACAATAGTCCAAAGAAGAAATGATGTAGATAATGATACATTATCATCTGAAATAATTCAGACAAAAAAAATTTTAGTGGTTCAAAAATTGTGAAAGCCAGATTTCTTTTCTTTTTTCTGTTTAAACATGACTAACTGACTCTTTTTTTTTTTTTTTTTTTTTTTGTTAATCACTTGCAGAGAGTTACTGTTGATTCATCCATGCATTTTTAATGGACAAATCAAGAAAATTTCAAATGTGTCTTAAATATTAATGTCGAAATGGTTGCAGGAAATTAAATTCATAATTAATATAAATGTTAATGGATTTATAAAAATATCCTGGTTAGACAATTTTAAAAAAAGGGTTGGCTGGAATTTTTTTGTTTTATCTTTGGTTTCGGAATTTCTGAAATGACAATTAATAATTATTTGGATTGTTCGATTTACTGTTCTTATCTTGAGTGTTATTCTTACAACTTTTTGGCCGATGAAACCTTCAATCTTCTTCACAATGACTCTTATTGGCGAATGGTGAAAAGACCATCAGCTGTCGAAAAAAAGAACAAAAATATTCTTTACACCATTCATCAACAAGAGCCATTGCTAAGATAAATCTGAAGAAGGTCGGAATTTACATTTACCAAAACGTTGTGCAAATAGCATTTAAGATGAAAACAGTCGTTTGAAAAATGCCAATAATATATTTTTTATTTTGTTTCTTTCTTATATTTTTTATTTTGTTTTCTGTCTATTAGTATCGATGTAAATTAAAAAAAAAATTTTTTTTGATCACCACTTATCTAGACCAAAAGCCACACGAGGATGACTATAAATGAAATGGAATGATTTTTGGATGAGAGTTGAAGAAACTGATGAAAGGATTGTGAATGATTAAAGGAATTGACTAAGTTTGAATACTTGTGGGAATAGTTCATTACAAGAATCTGTTAATATTGAAGATGACTATGCTGTAGTATGCAGGGAAGCAATCCCCTGGTAATATGTTTTACAGACGAAAAGCACTAACAAATAAACTCTTTTCATGGAAATTCTGTGTGCTAAGAAAGTTTTTATTTTTCTTATAGCGATTATTTGCACATACTTTCCTTCTAAATTACTAACCAACTTTCAATAGACAGTAACACATTTAAACTGAAACATAATCTATTCTTGGGGGTTTATTAGTGTTGCAAAAAATTTAAATTCTAAACAACTATATCCATGTACATAAAAAGAGAGAGTCAATTTTTGTCATTAGTATTTACAAAATAAATACGTCAATCTGTTTTTATGAGAAAGAGCGAAAAATTGAAAAAAAAAATGGATCAACTACTTTACGAGAGAAAACAATGCAAAGTGATTGAATTAAAACTATCCAAATAATTAATGTCTTTTCTAAATATGGCAGACTTTTTTTTTTACACATTTCTATTTGATCGTGAAAATTAGTGTCAAGACAAACTTTAAAAAATGAACTAATTGCATCTTTTGTTTTTACAACTAGAATAATTTATCGATATATCACGTTGAAAAACATCAGTATTTTTATGCATCATAGTTAGGCCATGAAAAATGATCTTGACTTCAAGTGAATGATTTAGTACATAAAATAATGGAATTCATATCATAGAAACATGATGAAAGTTCTAAAACTCGAACACATTATCCATGTTTAACGATAAGTTTTAGAGTTTGAATCATCACTGTGTCAGCGTTTTACTCAGGTTTTGTAGTCTTAAGTTTCTTCTTAGGTGATATAAGAGAATGCACAATGGTGTTAAGAAAAGAAATGCCCCTTACAAAAAAAATGAAAATAAAATAAAACGAGTTCTTGCATGAATGTTTTCTGAATAAGAACAAGGGGGAAAAAATCTGAGCAGAAAGCACGGCCACCACAACAGTGCTCAAAACATTTTCTGATTTGTTTGCATTTCATCATTGCTGACTCAAATTATTAAAATAACATTTTTTTATAATGACAACAATATGTTAAAATTGTTTTTGTTTTTTTTATAGGAAAAATGTTATAAGTCAGAACATTTTTTTTTATATTGAAGCATTGGTATACAATGCAAGACCAATGTTTCAGGTACCAGGAAAGATTCTGGCATGAAATATTCTTAAAGAAATTTTTCCGATTCTGTGTTTAATATTTCTTTGTTTTGCTGCATGGAGATAAGTTCTAGGCCTTCATCTAGTTATCACTTGCTCATCTTCATTGTAATGACAAAGATCAGATGAATATGCGCTGTTGAGTCAGATCAGACCCGGTATATCAGCTCTGATACCCTTCTGGCTAAAATACACCAAAGGTTGATGAACGACTGACAGTCATTTAGCTATGTTGGTTTTGCCACATTGAGAAGAACTACTCTTGAATAAGAAAATGCAAAGATCTTGAGCTGGAGGGCTGGAGGAAAGTTGGACGACCCAAGAAAACGTGAATGAAAAGCATTAACAAGAATCTTAAACAATGAAATTTAAATAGAATCAATCCTTAAGACCGCTGAGTTTATACAGCATAATTACGTTGATACACCAGTTCTTATTAGGCCACAGAAGTTAGGCGACATTGAGCTTGGTCAGTATCAGATGGGTGACAATTTGTGAATACCAAGTGCAGTATGAAACTTTGGAGAAAGATGGCTTAACCATGATCATCTGTTATGACATATATTACGAAGGTTGTGGATTAACCCACCCAAAATGAATGCTGCATTAGGTACTTAGTAATACATCTAGCTTGGAGACTGAGATTGTAGACTGTCAAAAAAGGTTGAACCCCTGACCAAGGGAAATAAGATAATAAAGTGGAGGAGGGGGGATATTTTCATAATTTTTCCAATGTAAAATTTTTTTAGTTGCGGTTATATTTGGTGTTTTAAACTAAAAGATTATCATTGCTACATTTTGTATTGTGTGAGTTTGTATTTCAAAATGGTGATATGGTTTAAACAATCTTCCACTGACTTATTAACATTATCTCTAGAGATAAGGTGAACTTTCCTGCTTATCTTGGCACTCTCATGGCTTAGCAGTTAACAACTGCTGTGATAACACAAAAAACATTCAGAATTTTTTCTACATTTTATTTTTCTTTCTGTCTTCCGGTAGTTTTAGTATTCTTTGGATACATTTAGAAATTCATTAGTGTTTTTTTTTTTTTGTTTTTTTGTGCTTTTAACTGAAAACCAATTCATTTCAATCTTCTTATTTTTATAAACAAACTTATAGAATACTATATGAATACTCATCACAGGACCGATAAAATGAATCCCTCCACCCTGAATAGAAAACTGTTGCATATCTTCTTACAAAGATTAAAATCAAGATAAAAAAAATACTAAAGCTTATGTCTAGAATCCTTATTTTAATTTTGATCAAAATCCATTGCATCATTTTGATTCTAGAAAATGTCTAAAATTTAAAGTTTTAACTTAAAGAAGTTGAAATTCAGGAAATCTTGATTAATAGGTGTCTAATGACTATTGATCAAATTCAATCCAAATCTGACATATTTGAATTTTCAAATATGATTTGCACTCACATTATACACCCTAGAACCCTTTAAAATAATCAAAAGAGAATGAAATTCGGCGAATATTTATGAATTGATGTTAATGCCTATTGTTTAAAATTTCACAAAACTTGGAGGTATCTGAATGTTTATGAAGGGCTTCTACCACTTTTTATCCCCTTTACGTGAAACTAAATTAAATTAAATATAGCACATATATGGACCGTTAATACCTAGGAAATTTCATAATGATTGATTACGTAGTTTATGAGTGACTCCTTTAAATACAAATACATAAAGACATACACGCATACCTAACTTTATTTGAATAGACTTCTTTCTTGAAATATCAACAGAATATGAAAATAAATATATACTTTTCCTAAGGCCAGGATATTTACCTCTCATTCCACTGCAAAGGGATGTGGCATAAGACTAGAAGGTGGGAAAAGTAAGCCAGCGAATATAAAATGGTACATACTGGCTCTTAAGAATTGCCTGGGCAACTCATTTTCAAAGCAAGAAGGCAAGGCCTGAAAGACGATATTATTAACCATATAACCAAAAAACAGCTTTCTTTTTCTTTTGTTCCCTCACTCATTCACTTTATTTCATTTTACTTTCATGCACCCTTTTTCTTTCTCTTTTTACAATCGGTAAACATTGAAAAAATCCTTTATTATTAAATTTGTCCTGGTGTTATGGATGTCAATGGTAAGACTTTCTAGTATATGAGTATAAGCTTCTCTTTCCATTTCTTCTATTTATGACTAATCAAAAGTAAAATATTGATCAGGATTAAATATTAAAATCGACTGGAAATATCTTTTTTTTATACTTCATAATTGAAGAGTTCATTCTATTGTTACATAGTATGATTCAGGGAGAGATAACTTCAATATAGTTGCAGATAAATAACTACTGATCCGACAAATACATTATTAGCAAACACAGCACTAAGTAAGCAGAAAGGGGCTTATTATTGCTAGCATATTTTATGTATTAAAAAACGACATAAGTTAATAAGTTGAATTGTAAGGCGAAACATATAGTCATGTATGAAATATAATATGATCGATATAAAAAAAATCAAGCATGATAAAAAGTGAAATAACACAAATCATAATACAAGGTGGAATGATAAAATTGTCGCCCTAGGAAAAAAAAACAACATGATTCCATTTCTATTTGATGAAAATCATTTTTTTTTTTTGTGGCAAACTATTTACTAGTTGGCCAGTTATGTACAAATCCGAAGAGTGATAGGCGCCTTCTATCATGTCTGAAAGTGACACAATGTTCAATGAGCGAGATTGAAGATTCACCGCCGTACAACTCATGCTCTCTACCGATCCAAGTTATGACAACAGGACCATTGTCAGCACCCTCAAAATGCATCGCTGGATTGCCATGAATTACAATCATGTGTCCAGAGTAATGAAAACAAAGTTTCCACCATCTTTGGTGTGGTTTTAAGTGAGGGCCACATCATGCAGTCTCACATCTTCAAAGTCGGCTTGAAAGTCAACACCAAAATGTACCTGGATGTGCTGAAGAATTTTGTGATCCCTGGTGCAATCAGGTGGCTGCTGGAAGACCTTGAGTGTGGCAGCAGAAATCAGCGCTGGCCCACAAGTTCAAAGAGATCCAGGCTTGGCTTCAGAAGGCGTGCTACGACTTTATATCCTTCTCTTATTAGCCCCCTTCCTTCCCCAAACTGAACCTGATGGACTACTTCATTTGGTCATACGTCGAGAACATCGCCAACATGACCTCCCACAACATCAAAGTCAGTCTGATCACCACCATCTGCTGAGTATTCGCCTAGCTCCCGCTGGCACCTGTGGAAAAGGCATGCTCCCAATTCCAAACCCATATAGAGATGCTGATTGAGGCTGAAGGCGGCTACATTGAATAGATGCCAGCTCTACTACATAATCAAGTTACCTGAATTGAGTTTTTCAATAAAAGTTTTAAAATTAAGCTATAGTGTTGTTTTTTTTTAGAGCAACAAATTTATCGTTCCACCTTTTATGCACAAGGAAGATAACCTCTGTCCTGTAAAAAATATATTTTATTTACATTTTTATTACCTTCAAAGTTATCTTATGGAATCTTTTTTATATAATAAGAACAATTTTTTACAGATAGAGTATGTGGGCAATAAAATTTTAAATAAAGTAGCCCAATTCTACTCCCCCCCCCCTCTCCTGTCTCTTTTTGATTAATATTTTTAATACAAAGTACATAACTAAATCTGCTTTGGTAGTCATATAAGACAAATATTAATCATTGTTGTTAAAAATCTGTGTACCCATACATACATGTTTCTTATATAAGAAACATGCATTTTCTCATTTTGGAATTTTTCTATTGTGTCAATTTGAGCCACAGCAATGCGTGGTAGGGTACAGCTAGTATGTGTGTGTGTGTGTATATATATATATATATATATATATATATATATATATATATATATATATATATATTGAGCTGTTATTGATTTTGCAAGTTGATGATAAAGCTTTGTAGTTAATCCAAAAAGTATATTCCAATGGATTTTAAATTTAAATATACATAAATGTACATGTATAAGTATGTACACATATCTGATATTGTCCTTCTCTTTCTCTCTTCATATATATATATATATATACTAGCATTTCAGCCCGGCGTTGCCCGGGTGTTTGGATGTGTATGTTGAGCAAAAAAAAAAAAAAAAAAAAGTGGTAGTAGGAAGGCAAGCTCGAACCCGTACTGTGAAGGAGGAAAAGAACGTGAAAAAAACCTGACGTCTTTGCTGTTAAGACCACAGCCAAACCGGAAGTGATTTAGGTTTAAATTAAGGCTACAAAATCGAAAAGAGGGGATGACTTTCAAAAACATAGGCTAAAAAATCGCCCCCCTCCTGTTGAAAAGTGCCCAGTTGAAGGTGAAGATATTAATGCTTTTAGCCAATATTTCGATATTTGTCGCCTGAAAGGTCGAACTTCAAAACGATACCGATCTTGGTCAAATCCGTCGCCTCTGTCAAAAGTTTTAGGCAGACATGCAAACATACGTACAAAAATACATTTATATATTGGTAACTAAAATTTTTGACCAAACCGATTAAAAAGCTTGCCCTATCTCTGAATACCCTTGATGTAAAATTTCAAATGTTTAGACCAGAAATTGTCAGAATAATTCGGTAGAAACCGCAGAGGTCAAATTTTTAAAAACTTTGACCCCTATTATGACCCCTTAACATTTATTGTTTTGGGCTCAAATCAAGTTATTAAGTTAGATCCATGTCCAAGGAACCTATATCTTAAATTTCAAGTGTTTAGACCCAAAATTGTCGGAGTAGTTTGGTAGAGTCCTCAAAGGTTAAATCGTTGAACTTTGACCCCTTAACAGCCAAATTTCTGGCCGAAAACCGATCACATCAATTTTCCCAAATCTTAGTACCCTGTATATCAAATTTCGAGTCTGTAGACTAAAAATTGACAGAGTTATTGCGTAGGGAGACAATAAATATTAACCATTTATAAATAATAAATTTCAAAAAGTATTATATAAAATATTGCAGTGTTGATTAAAACAATACGATCACGTTATATTCATACGTTAATAAAGCGTGATTAGCTCGGCCATAAAAATCAAAGATGGCGTAAATATCATACGAGATAAACTAAGTATTGTTCGATTTTTTTCAGATTTATGTAATTATGCCTAAATTCTTTTTTTCTTTTCTTTTTTTTTCTTTTCTTTTTAAAGTTGAGTTCTTATTCTTCTGATGCATCAGGGCGGAAAATATTCAAAAATAAACATAATAATTATATGATTGTTTCAGCGCTACAAAACAGGTGCTGTCGATAATTGAACATTTTAACATGCTGAAAGAAAAACGATAAGGTGAACAGGAATTTGGGATCTAGACATTTTTGTCATTTATTTGTATATGCTCTGTAGTTATATTTAACATACATTGAACTTCATAAGTAAAAGGATTAGTATAAATAAAGAGTGAAATATAATCGAATAAGCGCGCGCGCGCACAACACACACACACACACACACACACACATATATATATATATATATATATATGTGTGTGTGTGTGAATATATATCATTTTTTTTTATTAAAAATTTACTTATTTATTTCTTTGCAGATTCTCGAGTTTGACAAAGATTTCTGCATTTGACAAGATACATCGTCCAAAAACGTTGTTCAAATAACACCGGAGATGAGAACAGTAGTCCAAATAATGCAAATAATTCGAACAGTTTCATATCTAATAGAAATGTGAAGTTATCATTAATCATGCTCTTTATTTTTTTAATGCAAATAAGTTACATATGGATAGGTAAACGAAAATAAATTGTTTTGAATTAATTCGAAAACTGTGGTCCTTCTAACATCTTTTATGTCGCCAATGATAAAGTTTTTTGTTTTTTTTGTAAATATGTTAAACAACATTTTAAGAGAACTCAAAATAAAACGAGAAAGCCCCCAGAAAGCTGCTGAAAGCATCGCTTGGGAAAAGGGATCTCCCAGCAAGCATGCCTGAGGAATGAGGGTGGGGTGGTGGGGGGTGATGTAAGTAGAGTAGGGCTTTGATAGTGAGTACAACAATAAGAGAAAGTAGAAGATGAAGGGATGGAGAGATAATAGTAACAGATGTGCCAATCAGTATTTGGGATATTCATCTGAAAAAAAAAAAAGAAAAAAAAAGTCATCTCCATTTTCTGAGTCCCCTTGAAAAAATGTAGTAAGAAAAATGATAAAAAAAAAAGTAGATAAAATGAAGATAAAAAAGACTTTTTACTATTGATAGCGTTTACCATATTCAACTCTTTCCTATACCACCACTCCTCCTCCTCCTTCCTATATACTTCTACTACCCTCTTGAGGAATAATCTTCTGTACTGTCTTCTGCTATCAGGATTGGACAGCAAGCTCCAGTTGATAACAGGGTCAGTCATTTATCAAACCCAAGTAAATATGTTAGAACTGTTGCTTGTATTTCTTACTAGCAGCGCCCTCCATCCTTCGACATTAATTTAGAACAATATTTTTATGGAAATCGCCCTAGACAAGACATGAAGCCACTTGATGTAAGGAGCTAAAAAAATAACATATCATTTCAAGGTAAAAAAATTAGCTGACGATAAGTGTTGATAATATATTTCTGAATTTTTGAGGTTTAGATTGGTTATTCGTATTATTTGGACTGCTGTTCTTATCTTGAATGTCATTTTCACAAAGTTTAAGTCGGTGTAACCTCCGACCTTCTCCAGGTGTATCTTGTCAAACTCGGAAAATTTGGACTGAATTTCGAACAGAATGCTGAATAGAGGTCCTAAGTAATTTTCAATTGTATTTTTCGGTTGCACACACTGAGAATTGAACCTTCAACCTTCAGGAGAATATTACTTTTAAATTTGATTGTTCTAGTATAAATTTTGGGAGCCTCAAGCCTATTTCACTATATATATATATATATATATATATATATATATATATATATATATATATATATATATATATATATATATGTATATATATCCTGTTCATTATTCAAACATTATTGTTACATATGTGTATACATGTTTCAGTGGAATTCCAATTTAAAGAGACCATTTCGTCAGATCAAAAAAGGAGCGATACTGAAAAGAAAAGAGAGTCAAGATTACACTCGTTTTTTATAAGATATTCGGGTGTTATTTACGCTTTGGAAGAAAGTAAGGTGTATACTTTGTGAATGTGAGCGGTAGGGATTTTGGGGGAGGTGTATATAGGTGAATATCTTGTAAAAAACGAATGTAATCGTTACTCTCTTTTCAATATCACTCCTTTTTTGGTCTGACGAAGTGGTCTCTTTGAATTGGGATTCCACTGAAACATGTATGCACATACGTAACCAATAATGTTCGTATAATAAACAGACTGTCTGCTCTGTCTGCCATTGAGCACTCTTTAATAATAACACGGGTTTCATTGGATTTACTTCTAGGAAGCCAAATATCTACAACCATTATATATATATATATATACTTATTACTGTACATATTATCTATTATTTATAATTAATGGTTCCCATATCCTATTAAATTCTATACTAGGTCTACTTAGTAATTGATTCTTGCCCAGAATACGTGCTGCTTCTTTAAGTCTCTTACTTCCTACCGTTCTTCTCTGTCTATAATTTTTACTTTGTCCCATAATGGTAGATAGTTTACTTTTTCCCCCCGAATAAATTCAGCTATGCTCGCTTTTAAAATTTTTCAGCATATTACGGCTTTTCTATGTTATACTAACCGTACGTTTAGTGGACGTCAGTTTCACTTTTGTATAGTTTTCCACATTTACATAGGATCTCCTATACAAAGTTCTTAATCATGATTTTTTTGTAGGGGCCTTAACTTGCACAAGCTGTTTCTGGAGAGTTGAATTGCTTCTATATGCTGTTCTGATGTCATATGGATTACATATTCTTTGAAGCTTTTCCGACAAGCCCTTCATGTATGATATACAAACTGTGGTCACTTTCCGGATGGTGTCCTTTGGTGTCTGGTTAGAGTACTTGGGAAAATCAATTTTAAAAACGATATTCTCCTCAATGTAGAAGGTCCAATACCCAATGTGGGCAACCGAAAAATACAATTGTGTATTACTTATCCAGTCATGGCTGATGGAACAAGAGCATGCTATCGCCACGAAGTAAATAAAATGTTCCATTCAAAATTCCAGACAAATTCCTTTCAAAATTCCAGATAAAATTCCTTAGTTTGACAAGATACACTTGAAGAAGGTTGGGGGTTACATTGACCGAAACGTTGTGAAAATGACACTAAAGATGAGAACAGTAGTTCAAAGAATCCAAATAATATGAAGTCTTGATAGATTCTAGAAAACAGCAATTTTTCCCTTTTTGTCAGAAACATCGTTCACGGAATGTGAGAACTAAAGGACAAAATAAAGGAAGCGAAAGTTACAAGGCTGCTGAAAGTAAACCCAAAGTCCACTTTCTACTCTCCTAATGAGAACGATTATCAATGTGGATTTCTGCTCCTAGCCCTGAATCCAGTAGCGTGCAGAGATTTGGTGATGCCCAGGTGATGCAGAAGCCAATTCCTTGATTGTATGCCTTAATGATTGAAGTATAAGTTCTAATATTGACAAATCCTTGAAAGGAAAGAGTTCTAATATGAATGAATATTGCCCACCTCCTTCCTCAATTTGACTCGGAATAGTAATACATGTCAGGGTTTCATCTGCGAATGAAATAGAATCTATCGTTTACTGACTAATTATTTATAAGATGTATAATTTCTAAAACAAATTATTCTATATATTTATGGAGATTTTAATAACTTGATGGGTACAAGCATTTCCAAAATGATTGTATGCATTTGGATTACTCGAACTACCGTTCTGATCTTGAGTGTAACACACTTTCTTCAGGTGTATCTTGTTGAACTTGGGAATCTGCACAAAATTTTATACAGAATTTTTTATTCAATCCACAGGAGGGGCATGCTTTCGTTTGGTCAGCCATGATCGGGTAAAAGTCTTAAGTAATTCGCAATTGTATTTTTAGTATAACTTGCACTGATGATTTAACCTATGGCGTAACGGATAAAGTACTGAGTAAAATTCAGTTTTAAATGACAGTCTTCTCGAGGTTAAAGGTTCAATCTTCAATGCAGGCGATATTAAGAACACAATTGTGAATTAATTAAGATTTCTACTTGATCATGGCTGATGGAAAAAGAGCATGCTATTTCTGTTGGTTAAATAAAGAGTTCTGATCGAAATACATTTTGTTTTGCGTCTCTGTGAAAATATTCATCAACTAGCATGTATATGAATCAAATTCTGTTCTCATTTTGCTATACAACTTTTCATTGTGTTTTTGTCTATTTTTTTTTTTTTTTAATCGTAAACGGTTCCAACCACGGTTCCATTGAACATTGTTTTTTTTATTAATAAATATACATTGTTCTGCCGGCAAAACAGCTGCAGATTCTGTTTTCTAATTCATCAATGAGTGAAAGCACAACAGATGCGTTTATGCACTTATCAAGTAGTTGCACCGACAGGTAAAGGTATGAATGGCGTATCTTCTGCATTTTGTATATAAACAGTAAATGAGAAATTGCGTGTTCCGTGAAGACGTTCTGCATACAATAATACGAGTAGTTGTGTGAAAATAGAATTAATGTTTAACAGGGGAATTCCACAGACAAATTATCTGTCTTACACAAAGAGATAGAAAAAGAACAGATATAGTGAAGGAAATTAATATACACATACACATGACAAAACAAAAGTATAGAAAGAAAATAAGGAAACTAAATGATAAAAAAAAAAAAACAGATAAAAATGTTTTATAAATTTTTATTTCTATTACTATTAAAACCATTTCTTTATAAGATTGCTAAATGTATGTTTGGCTTCTTTTTTATTTACTTATTATATGAACAGCTTCACATGGATATAATTTATATGCACTGTGGTTTTTATCATAATTTATTTTATATTTTTAACAAATAACATTAAAAAAGATACATCGAGTGTTGTGCAATACCTAATTAGTGTGGTTTGTACTTATTCATCTATTATGTAAATGTAAGTTGTTTGTGCATTTATGTGTGTGTGTGTGTGTGTACGTGTGCCCAGATAAAAGTAAAAATCACATAAGACACACTCACAAAGTTAATATATTCTTTTTCAGCATTGCTCTGAGTAAAGTCTTTTTCTAATATTCATTGTTTTGTGAGTCACAATAACAGATTTAGATAGAGAGAATCCATATTTTGAGCGATTTTCAAGGTTAATGTGCAGTAATTTGTCAACGATTCTGTCAATTGCCAGAGAGAGAGAGAGAGAGAGAGAGAGAGAGAGAGAGAGAGATAGGGATGATAGAAAGAGAGCGATAAAGAGAAAGGGTTTTAAAAGTTGTTGGATATATATCTTTATTTTGTTGTCCATAACCATGTACCTCCATCATCCCGGGTAACGTTGGGTAACAATGCTAGTAATAAAAAGTCACATCCATATATATATATATATATATATATATATATATATATATATATATATATAAAAGAGGTGCAATTTTCCCCCCTGGACCAAAATACCGTAGGTTTACAACAACAGATAGCACATACAAATTTATTATGTTTACACTATTAGCCATTACCTTATTTAACTATAGAACGACATTTCAAACACATTAATTCGTAATATTAAAACATTACATTTATTCCTAGGAGCGATAACATCATCATCATCATCATAACCTACAGAGGAAGTAGATCCAATTATACCCCCTATTCCATAAGTCCTCTTACGACCATTTCTTCACTGCATGAATTTATACTTTTTCCTACTTGTCTACGCCGTCATTAACTGGCTACTGAATTCATACATATCGCATACTCTTATCACTTTTCATCTACACAAATAATGATGTCTCCCTTTACGTATTCACTGGATTTCAATTGGCTGAACATTCCTACATTCTAGATTAACGGTATCAGCCTCAAAACCGAATGCTCACTTTTATTCAATATGGCCTCTTCCAATTATACATACGAAAGAGAAACGTTCTGGCTAATTACTTATCGCATTAAACACACCAACAATGCATTACACATGTATTTACACATTAAAAAAACAAACTTTGCTGTGTGTGTGTGTGTGCCATTAAACTAATAGGTTGCATAAACTTCCGCACGCATATGCTTGTGTTTAAACACATACACATACGTGTGCATGTGTGTTTGCTTTTGTTTACTTACATGTGTGTGTTTGTACATGTATTTGTGTGTGTGCCATTAAACTAATAGGCCGCAGAAACTTGTGCAAGCATGTTTGTGCTTCTACACATCATGTGCACATCATGCATACATGTATGCGTGCATGTCTTTTTTTGTTTGCTTAAGTGTATGTGTGGATGTGTTCGTGGGTGTGCCATAAAACTATCAAGGTACATAAACTTGGTCACGCGTGTGTTGGTGTGTTTTTTTGTTTTGCTTGCATGCGTGTGTTTGCTTTGAGTATGTGCATGTTTTCTTTGTACATATATATTCGTTATGTTAACATGAATGTGCAGCATCAGAACAGATACTGCACTTTCAGCCTTGGCCCGAAAACCAACTTATTATATTTACTAGTTTCGAAAATGGTAGTAAATAAAATAATAAAATAAAACACAACTGAGAAATACTACTTTTTTAAGTACACGTGATAAATAATAATTATTCAAAATTGCAGAAAAATTGCGAGTTGAACTTATGTAAAAAAAAAAAAAAAAAATACCAAAAAGGTATACCAAATTGACTTTTTCGTTTAAAAATTAAATTATTTCGTTTTTGTTTATAAAATTTTATTTTTATATAAAAAAAATTAATCTTTCGTTTATATATATATATATATATATATATATATATATATATATATATATATATATATAAAGAGTTTTTCTTTTGATTACTTTCGTTTTGGGGGAGAACAAAAAGAAAATAAAGATTAAAACAGAACGAAATATAAATTTCCATTCTATTTTTAGAACAACCGTAAAACAAAGCATCCTTCGCAAGTTTTACCGATTTTTTTATAATTACAAATTCAAATCATTGTGCATTTATTCAAACGGTCCTTTATCTCGCTAGATCAATCCCTCCCCACCAAGAAAAAACATAATAAAATGATTATCCCTATATATAAATTCAAGCTTTACGACATCTTTTTTGTTTATTAAATTGTTAGGTGAAACTTAGGCACCGCCAAAACTGGGGGGGGGGGGCAGGTCAGTACTTTTTGACGGACCGTCTTTTTAAAAATCTACCAAAAATGAGGTAATTATCCGATCAATACGAAATTTTCAGCTATTATTAAGAGAAGAATGAACTTTATAACAGTGTACTTATTTTTCATAAACGATATTTATATATATATATATATTTTTACTTACACCCCCCCTTGTTTTGAGGTGGTACAAATATGCTTAAAATAATCATCTGAAACCGAACACAACATATTGTGTTGTTGTAAGGGACAGAATTATAGATTTAAAAAAAAAAAAAAAAAAAAATTGTTTGCATACCTTATTTTGACGTCTGAATATCAGAACTTCGATTGTGTTTAATTATCCCGCTTTTGAGTTTTGAAGTGTGAAATTCGGTGAATATTTTAAGTAAAATAATTAATTTAAGTTAAGCAAAACAAAAAAAATTTTTTTTTAATATTTATACGAGAAAGCCATTTTAAAATCTTTGATAAATAAATTAACAATTTTTTTTTAGCGAGCCGAATAATGCATGACCATTATTAAACAGGGCATGCTTGGAAGAATCGATACAAAAAAAAATTTGATAAATATTGTGCCCTTTGTGTTAAAAATAGCATCATTTTTTCGATCCTGTTTGAAAACGTTTGCCGCCTTTCGACTACAGTGGACCAAACGCGCTGAAATCATTTTTTTTTTATTCTGCTTTAAATTGCCCCTCCCCCATTTTGGGGAGCCTTGCCCACATACACATTAAAAACCAAACTCATACAAATGGTCACCCATCTGGTACTAGCTAGCCTCAGCGTTAATAATACATTGAACTTTTCGTTACTGAAAAATAAGTTTTTTTGGCCTGTTTGGTCTTCCATAGTTTGCTTTTTATCGAATACAAACGTAAACAGTGTCGATCTAGACTCTAGATCAACGCGAAGTAACTGGTTGCCTATATGAATAAGTGGAATTATTTGAAATCCAGGTACTTATTATAATATTTTTGCATATTCTCATAGAAAATCATCCTAAATCTTAGTTAGACAACAAATAAATAAATTAATTATTTCAAAAACCTTTTTTAAAAAATATTTATGTACGTTTTTTGTGCAAGACAAAAAATGTCAATTGTTAACTTTTGGGGAAAATTTAACATTTAAAATTTAATTAAAAATAGTAGAAAAAGTTTTACATTATTCTGTTTTCTATATAATAAAATTCAGGGTTTTATCTTTCTGGAAAAAAAAGTTACTCAGAAATAATGGATTTTAATAAATGTAATTTCGTTTAAAAAAAAAAAACAACAACTTGATTTTTCGGCCATTTTTGGCGGTGCCTAGACTACAGAATAATTACAAAACACCCCCCAGTCCAGTAACATAAGTGCATAAGTACCAATAAAGTGGTTTTTAATATCGTATTCAGCTAAATCCATAACAAGCGACAATTAAATTTATTTTATTGTCGCTTCACCGTAATCATGTTATTAAAATTTTAGCAAACTAAAAATTGGGAGACACAGGGGTCAGGAGAACCCGAAATATTAATTCGAGCAGGTACACATGGGAAAAAATACTAGAAATAACAATTTTGTTTTAGTAAGAAGGATAACGAAATAGTAATTCGTTCTTTGCTGGTAAATGCATGCCTAAATAAAGAAAAGTGCAGCAGCAATGATGATGATGATGATAAAAACAACAGCAACAAATAAATAAAGAATTGATGTTTAATTTCACTTCGAGTTTCAGTTTTTAAGTTTGATGGGCGCAAAGTATTTTTTGTGGTGATTGGACCAGGGTATTCCCGTTGTCACATTTACCAAGAAAAAAAAAATCAAACTCAACAATAAAAATCATAAAAATAATATTTAAAAATTTTTTCTGAATGTTACGTTTGTAATCGATGAGATTAACGTGATAAAAGAAAAACCAGGTGTTCTGTATGGATTTCAGAGGGGGGGGTGCATTTCCGTAACCCTCAGCATTTTTTGTTTTCATTTCCACTAAATCACAGCAACGCGTGGCCGGGTACAGCTAGTTATAAAATAAAGGGTTTATCAGATACCAATCATCTCTGATAAGGTCGGTATAGCAAGGGAAGTATGATGTTGAAAGATCTGAAATTCCCTGATGATCCAAGCAAATTACAACACTGATAAAGCCCCGCTTGCGACCCAGTTTGAAGCATATATTGTAAGAAATAATCAAATGTTATCCTTTTTAGTAAAAAAAAAAAAAAATTAAATTTTGCAAAATTGATTAACACTTTTAATGTTATAATCTCTCTCTCTCTCTCTCTCTCTCTCTCTCTCTCTCTCTCTCTCTCTCTCTCTCTCTCTCTAACAACTAGAAAAAATTGTTCACAGATTACTATATAATTACAGTAAAAATCCTTCTAAATGCCAACCCCATTTATTAATTCTGTTCCTGGTGACCCCATCTCCTGCCAATTAATGAATACGCACGCTTTTAAAATAAATATAAAAAGCCTCATTCTATATTCTTACATCAACTTTATTGGCCATCTTTATTAACATAGATATTTGGTGGTTGAACTCAATGACATGGACTGATTACACAATAAGGGCCTGATTGCAGCTAAAAAGAAAGGACAATGGTGAGCATTCACTTAAATAAACTTTAGGGACCCATGCTCGACTTAAAAAATTGTTTTTGATTGGGCAAGTAAGAATCGAAATTATGTGTTTGTTCCAATCAGTGATCATTGTGGATTTTGGGTTAGGGTTAGGCTAACACTAACACGGCTGCTAGGTGCAAGGTGTTCAAATATGGGGTATATTTAGATTATGTAAAGCAGGTAAAAAGTTGAAACCCTTTATTAAAACCTAGACACTACCATTTTGTTTTGTTGGTTGGTTGTTTTTGTTTTATGGCCTATCAACCTTTTCTAGGTTATTTAATGCCGAATCTAGTTATTTTGAGGAACGATTTTTAATGGAGTATATTTTTTTTTTTTTACATCAGATTCTATTTAACCCATAGTTGGGACCCTAACAGGTACTACCACTCCGGGTCAGAGTGGACCTGGGAGCAATGGCAATTAAAGGGTGGCTCCACACTCCCCAAAGCCCGCAAGGTGGGGCCTCATCATCGGATATAGTTTTAGGTCATATCCAGGATCCATTTTGTTTTGTGAAATCTTAACAATAAGTATTAGACATCAATTAATATTCTCAAAATTTCAGTTTCTTTGGAGTATTTCAAAGTTGGTGGGGAGAGGGGGAAATATGGGCACAACCTACAATTTGAAAATTTGAACATCAGATTTTTATTGGATTTGATTCTTTTAATTTTAATTTCTTCTTAAGACTCTTTAAACTTAAGGTTGCCTAATAACATCACACCTAAGAGCCTAACATTCTAATTCCTCAGGTCAACATTCACAGGTAACATGAATTGGAACAAATATGAAGAGGATACTGCCAAAAAAGTGGGCTCCTTCTACCAGACTAGAAAACTTTTTCCACTTGCTATCATACTATATCTCTAAATGTAGACAACATATATCGATAACAATCTATGTCCATTGATCAGTAGTCAAACCTGCTCATGCATGATGTTCAAAGATTCGAAATTGTGTTGTGACTTAATTAGTTTCTCTTTCAATGACATCAATACACAATCGTTCTATCTATATAAATAAAACGGTAGATGTATGTGTGCGCGTGTCTGTCTATTTGTAAATATTTACCCACTAAACCCTTACCTATTTATCACATAGCACTGAAATTAACAGAAAATAGTAATCATATATCATTAGCAATTTATAATAGGTAAAATCTTAGTTTAGATAGGTGTATAATGCGTATAGAAGTCGGCAAGTTGAAATGCAAAATGCTCATTTCAACTTGCCGACATATTTGTATTAGTTTGCGCATACGTAAAAACTAATCATAACTAAAAGTGACTTAATTTTTATATTTTCTTCTATGTCTGTCAGGTTTGCTCAAACGGTAGGGGACGTAGCTGGGGTGCTAAATGTTTTGGTTTCGATTCTAGCTGATGGCATCCAAATCATTTTTCTTTTTACTTTTATATTAAGTACAATTCAACAGAGAATTGGCTCTGTAATAATGAATACGAAATCTGCATGAATTAAAATATATTTAAGAGTATTTTTCGACCAGGCAGCACCAGGCAGCCCTCTCTATGCTAGTTTTGAAATAAAAGCAGTGAAATGCATATTAAGTAAAATTCTATTATGACGTGAAAAACAGAATTTTTCATTCAACTTTCTAACTAAATACACTTAAGAATCTCACATCCACTTAAAGACTGGCCTGCTTGTTTTCTGTTAGTGGCCAGTGGCGTAAAGAATGAGGAGAGGTTTCCCTGCCCCTGAACATCCAAATTTGGTGTGGTGAGGTATTCAATAATATTCAAAGTATCTCCCTTTCTTATACTAAAACTTATACTTTATTTTTTGGCACACACAATCAAGAACTTAATCATGGGCACCACCAGACTTCTGCATGCTACTGATTCTACCCTTAAAGAGAGTTAAGAGGATCTTACTTCTTTGTCACTGATTTTATTTTGTTGCATTTAGAGTTTATTGAGTTGTATAAAAGAGCTTCATGCCATGTCACCACATCATTTTAAGTAGCTCAACTAATAGTGTGAATGTGGTATTCTGGTTGTTGCTGTGTGAGTGAGATGTACAAAAGATTATGGTGAATGGCATCATTGTTAGTATGCAGCAATCAATGAACGTGTTTAGCTAAAATTAAGAAAGATTAAAGGAGACCAATAATTTGCTTTCTAAAAGCAATTTTGATTTTGCATACAATTATGTGTTTGTTTGTTTTTTGTTTTTTTTTAATCTTAATAAATGCTTACTTATATTATTTGGACTATTATTCCCATCTTGTTTTTTTTTAATTATTGTTTTCACACTGTTTCAGCGAATGTAATCTCTGACCTTCTATGTATACATCTTTTTGAACTTGAGAATCTTTTTGTTGAACTCGGGAACGTGTATGGAATCTTCGAACTGAACCCATTTTTTAATTCCCACAACTAGACAGTTCTTATTCCATCAGCCATGATCGAGTAGAAGTAGTATTCTTAAGTTATTCTTATATATTACTAGCCGGGGTACCCGGCGTTGCCCGGGTGTTTGGAGGTGTGTGTTGGTGGGGGGGGGGGGTTGTAGATTAAAACAACCCTGTTAAAAAAACAAAACATTGGCCGGTTGTTTGGGAGTGTAAAAGAAAAAAAATAGTTTTAGTATAAAGGTAGGCTTGAACCCCGAACGTTTGACGCGGAGGTGGAAAGGAAATGGAAAAAAAAAACCCTGCGACCTAACCATCTCGACTACGGGAACAGATGAATTGACAAGTGTGTTAAGTTGACGTTTATAAACCGAAATTAGCAGGTGCGACAACGTCAAGTTGCAGAAGCCAGTTTCTGTTTTCTCCGCTACGCGGCGATCAAACGATAAAAAAAAAACAGAAAAAAACTAACGTAAGGCAAACGAACGATGAAAACAGAAAAACGAACACGTGAAAAATGTCTTTAATAAGCCTGTTTCGATATTAAAATTTAAAAAATCAGTGGGTACCCGGGTGTTTTTGGGTGTGTGGTCGGGGGTGGATAAGCGAAGTAAAAAAATAAACAGGAAAACGAACGTTACGTGAAAAATGGCTTAAATAACACTGGTTCAATACTTAAATTTAAAAAATCGAAAAAAAAAAAAAAAAAAGAAAACATCTCACGCCACGATTCGAACCCAAAACGTTTAGATAATGAAACAAGGCCTTACCCAACTGAGCTAACGCCACGTACATTGAATTTTTTCGGTTTTTCAACTATTTAAAGTAAATCAGGTCACGACGTCATCTGACGCATGCGTAGAATCGGTCATTGTCACGAGAGGACCGTTTTTGTTGACCCCCCCCCCCGTCGAAAATTATCGATTTCGGGGTGAAAAAATTAACGTTTTTGGCCAATTTTTCGACATTTTTCGAGCAAAGGATGGAGCTTTGATGTGATACCGAGTTTGTGAATTTTCGTCGCGTCTGTCGAAAGTTTTTAGCAGACATCCAAATATACATACATTTTCGCTTTTATATATATAGACTAGCGAGGGGTACCCGGCGTTGCCCGGGTGTTTGGAGGTGTGTGTGGAAACTCCAGAGGTGGGGTGGGGTGGGGGTTAAAAAAAGTAAATATGAGGATCGAACCCGAACCGTTGAGGCAAAGTTGTAAATTGAAGTGTGGAAAAAAAAAAGTGCGACGTTAACCATTGCCCCACCGCGAGATGCTAACGGAAACACGTTTGAATTTATTTAATTACTTGGATTTAGCAGGTGCCCGTTTTAATGAGTTAATGAGGTCAAGTTTGACTGCGGGATAGTATTTCATTTACTGCTGAACGCTCCCCCCCCCAAGATGTTATAGGAAAAAGACTAATCCACATGTGGCGAGCGACAAATGTTGAATATTTATCTTCCCGAAATCGAGCAAATTAAATAGACAGGCGAGCTTCGTTGTTAACTGTGAGGTATTACGATTTATATGTGATATAAAAAGTTTTAAAAAGTTGTGAAGCGAGCGACCGCTTCTCTGAAAAAAGCCTGTTGTTGACATACAGAAAAAGCGAACACACATGCATACATACATTTTCTACATTTTCGCTTTTATATATATAGATTACCAGTAGAAGTTTGTAACTTAGAACATTACGACGCAGATTCACATTAGTCAAAACGTGTCACCTGTCGCTTTGTGCTGCATCTTACAGTCAGGGAAAGTAAACAGATCCCAGCTGATCTCTTTTTTGACCTATGTATCCAGACTTTAAAGACACCCTTCGGGGAAGCTGGTATTTTCTCGATCTTGTGCCATATCTTGCTCCAGTTGAAAAAAAAATGTGAAGCATCTGGTTTATTTTGTGTGTGTGTGTGTGTGTTTTTTTTTTTGTTTGTTTTTTTTTGTTTTTTTTTTACTTATGTCGCCAGACATTGGACACTTTATACAAACATATGAATAAGCAATTAAGCGTAAAAACTTAATTGACAATTCAATATACAACAGTTTTCTCTATGAATTAAATGCCATTAATTAGTATTGTAGATAAAACTAAAACAACGTATGAAACTAAACAAGTCAAGAGAGTTTTGCTATATTTGTCAAATTAGAAAAACACTCTTGACTCTTGATAGCAGTTATTCTCAAACTAAGTGTTTTCGTTTCTTTTGGGTTTATAAACATTCGTTTGGAGAATAACAATTACTTCCTTTTATTTGACAAAAACAGGTTATTGCCTTTTAATACATATAAAAAAAGCAGTTTATTCTCTTTGAGAGAAAGAGAGGGGAGGAGAGAGAGAAAAGCAAGAGAGAGAGACAAGAGTGAGAGAGAAAGAGACAAGAGCGAGAGAGAGAAAGAGAGAGTAAGAGAAAAAGTGTGGAAAGGCAAAAAAGCAAGAGATAGAGAGAAACACAAAGGGAGAAAGGGAGAGAGAGAGAGAGAGAGAGAGAGAGAGAGAGAGAGAGAGAGAGAGAGAGAGAGAGAGAGAGAGAGAGAGCCAAAGAAAATGCAAAGGAAACGCTTGCTTCTGAACAACATGTAATTAACAAAGTGATTTATCTTGAAACTGAGAAAACTAAATGACCTGTAAAGGAGGGGGAATGATGATGATGATGATGATGATGATGATGATGATGATGACGATGGGAAGAAGTTGGGGGATGAGGGGGAGAAGGAGGAGGAAAGAATTGGCAAGCATAAAGAATCATTTTTCTTTTTTATTTCCCCAACCTCCATAATTTTTTTTCCCCCCAACCTCAATAATGAGTCTGTGAGCTGTAATGCTTTCACAGCCGTATCTCAGCCGGAGAACACATTGCAAAGAGGCAATCACTCCCATGGTGTTAAAATGTTCCACACTTGCTCAAACATTAGATCATTTAAAAATCATTACCGGCTGGTCGATGCTTTAGTTGGAACTTGATTGCACAATTAGATTCCGGAAAACGGGATTCTTTGCAGACGGAGAAACTGTTTTCGCTTTTCTAGCAACCTTGTGTAAAATGTAGCGTCGCTAATCGCAAAAACACTACGGTAGTTTCCATTTTGATGGTTAACAATGGATGTGCTTGGTTCAAAATCAAAAGCAATTATTTGTGCAACAAAAATTGAATCGATTTACATTAAATTGAATTCGTTTACAATTATAAATATTTTGAAAGTATTGTAGTCTATAGGGAAGCAGCCTTGTGGTAATATATTCAACAGATGGGAAGTTATTTAATTTATTTCCTCTGCCTATCCCAACCCTATCAACTACCAAAACACTATCTACCCCCATCAGATTCTGTGTCTGACTCTAGACGACATCCTATGGTGCAACTACAAATTAGAAGTTTGGGAAGTGTAGAGTCATTCTTCAGTCGCCATTAGTCTCAGGTCCACGCTCACTCGAAATGGTAATATCTGTCAAGATTCCATCTATGAGTTTTTATTTATCTCCTTCCCACGGCGGAAGATTAGGAAGGTGGGATTTGAAAAGTGAGTGCCTTAGAGGAAGAGCACTCTGGCCAATGTTGACATTCCTCAGTAGGGGTGATTCAGGCGATTAGCAATAAATTAATCTTTTTTTGAAGGGTGAAAAAGTAAATCCTGCGATGGTGGACCTCCTAGAACTGCACAGGACAATACTTTAGACTGATAGAGAACAAAGCATCCTCAAAAATGGTGAAGACTTTGCTAGTCTGATTTTGATACTGTTTGCAGTTTGTTTACAAAAGACATTGTGATATTAAGAACCGGAAGCATAAAAACCTTTACCAAATTGAAATTTTCTTTATATTTTAAAAGAGTGTATGATGATGATGGGGAGGAGGAGAAGCAGGAGGAGGGGGAGGATGAAGAGGAGGTGGGGAAAGTTACACACAATGAAAATCGTAGTTGGAATCAGGGTGACAGATATAAAATGCAAAAATACTAGAATAAAAAAGTGAACCGTTGGGTCACCCATTAAGCTTGGATCGGACTGAAAATTAGTCTCTTTCTTCCGGCTATATCTCACTCTACCCTTTCACTTTTTCTTCTTCAACTAAGATTTGAATAGTATTACTACACATATAATGAATTATCTTTGCAGTTCTAGTGATTTTCAGCTAGCTTTAGGGTTTTAAAGAATGCAGTGCCTCGGCAGCCACCGACTGATGCAGGCAGTTTGTTCCATATTTCAGCAACTCTGAACATGAAAACATGCTTCCAAAAGCCATGAGAGCTGTGCTGTTTTCTGACTTTGTAGACATATCCACGTGTGTTAGACACATAAAAATCAAAAAGGCACTAAAGATTGTTTGTGAGATGGTTAATACTTTTTGTGGGTGAGAGTGTTCGCTAATGGGCTAGGAGGCCAGAGTTCAATCTGGTTGAATCATACCATAAGTTTAAAATAAAAAGTTACTTTAGAACCCCTTGCTGAATATTAAGCATTAAAAGGTGAAGATCAAGGTTAAGTAGAGCAATCCATGAAAAAAAGTGACGATCTCTTCTAGATCTTTGGATTGATCTCGACTACGGTCAATCATTTTTAAAAATAAACTAAAAAATCAATGGTTTGTGAAAGGAGTAGCACACTTCCCTGCACTTTGACGCAGTAGTAATAAAATGGGAACCCTTCAGATCGCCTCCAACTACATTTTACTTACTAAATCTGTTGCGAAAAGTTGGAGCTTCAATGAATCCAATGCATGTCAAAATCCTGCATTTCTCCTTTTTTTGCAGAACCATATTTTTCATTGATGAACGTTCTATTAAAAAAGCATGCTCACTGAACAAAGTTTTAAATAAATGCAATCTTACTCCATTCTTTTCTGGGTGTATGACTTTCGAAACAATAAATAAATAAATATGCAGAATCTATTCATACAAACAAAAAAAGTCATAACTATCGTTATTAAAAGAAAAAAAATATTCCTAAGATATATTTAACAATAACATTTTTTGTATTTTCCTAATAAAAAAAACAAGATATTGTTCTGTGAAAATGTTAAGAGAAGTTTCGTTGAAAAATTTTTTTTTTTTTTTAAATGACTTAAAGAGATTTACACAGGCAATACAAAACCTTTAGTTTATATTAACATTATGGGAATTGTAAAAATACCAAATATTTTATAACACATAAATACCTCTCTTCTTCACGTGTGCATGTTGTGTGTAAATATAAAAAATATTTTTTATATATAAAAAAAATTAAATTCCGTTTAGTTAAGCACTTTGTGAAAAAAATAAATTGAACATTCAAATTTAGCCATATTAAAAAGTTCTCTCCCTTTAGGAGATTGGAATACTGTTTGGATCTCTTTACTTATGTTTACAAATCCATGACATATTTTTCTCGATTTGAAAACATGT